>NW_014577090.1:792727-822069 GCF_000485595.1 Priapulus caudatus | reverse complement strand
GGTGCCCGGACGAACAGTGCCGTAGCGGCACCGCCAGGTGTACTGAAGCCCCGGGCCCATCCGTGGCCATCCGTGACGTCGTTTTTGTGCGGCCACCGGGATGCAGCTAGAGGATGCAGGCGGGATCACCAACCACGGATTGAGGGCGACGATGGCCAGGACGGGGCCGGGACCAGGCCGGATTCAAGGTCGCGTGCGGTCCGAGTGGCAGTCCGGGGCGTCGCGTAGATGATCCGTGCTGCGGGCCGGGCTTCATCCGGGCTCAATCCAGGATGGTCCGTAGGCGCGGTGGCGCGGTGCTGGTCGCGGCCCGATCCGCCTCTATGATGTTTTTTTTTCACGCAAGTGGGGACGCGGATCGCCACGGATTATAAATTTTACGGTCGGCGGGGAAGATCCTGCGGCATCCCGCACGGGTAAATAATGCCGTGACAGTCCGCGCCCAAGCTGTGACTTTAGCTAAGTAATGATCCTACCTATTTTACATTGTGAAGCTAAATATTTTCCAATGAGTCGAGCTAACGGATTCGGTGTATCCCAATTTTGTGTATAACTTGAACGATGCTATTATCGATGAATCTGAGCATTCAGGGTTGAAAATATGAAATAGAATTTCTTTGACTAAAAACTTGAGACTGTTTGAAATATCTCAACATTGAGGGCATTGTAATATTGGGCACGAAGAAAAATTGTGCAATGATGAAAATCTGTGCACCATCAATTCCCACCATATCATTCATACTAATTATTATTGCCTGAATTAATTAAAAATTCTGCACAGTCTATGGCTTTTATATAATTTAAAAGATTCTACCTGTGGATCGCAAACGAGTCACATGATCAATTTACATTTACAAATGGTTGTGTAGAGCCACAATCCGCACGAGCGGAACCGAGCCGAAGATAAAATACTACGCAGAGATGCTGTGGCTGATCGCATCAATGGGTGAAGGTCTAGCAAGCGGGGAACGACGGGGCACGCAACGCACGCAGACGCACGCCCACACACACACGAACACACACAAATGCGATATGCCAGTGAAGATCCAGAGTCATGCAACAGGAGTAAATCTACACACACGCACGAAGCGACCCCACCTACACAAACAACGCACGGCACCCAACCTACGCAGTAACACCAGACGCACCCACCTACGGGCACATGCACATGCACAGGCACTACACACACCACCACATCTGTTGCTGATCCATTAAAGGGTAAGTTTATACATCATAGTGACGTAAATAAGTGCAATGAGTGTAAGTGCTGGCATGCAAATGAATTTTTGAGCAGCATAACATAAGAAATGCATATGTGAGGTAAGCTCATGGTGTTGTGGTTGCAGGCAGGACAGGTCGGCTGTCCGAGGGCACGAACTCAACGATCTTGTCACGTCCATGGTCACTCGCTTCTTCCAATCGCAGAACGCAACCAACCTGATGCGCACCGTAAGGGCAACTAATAAACTCCCAGACAGGCTGGACAACCATCCGGGTGAGCGCAGATTTTCGATGAGCTAAGTGCAGGTGCTTTGACGGCTGCTGCTCTGTTGGTTTAGCGATGTAATGAGTGTGGACGGGAGTGTTATAATCATGTATTACATGGAACGTTCAATCAGTTCGGAAAAACAATTGGATAAACGCCTATCTTTCCGTTCTGTCTTCCCGACAAAATCGTACTATGCTAGCTGAAATTATTTGACGTATAAAACGCTTTATTTCCTAACACACACTGAGGGCTATGGTTAAAATTCTGAGAATGTTATGATGGATGTAGATGAGAACTATTGATGGATAGATTCCAGCGTGATAGCTCATACGATAGGGTATATATAGGACAGCACTATGTTGTGTTAGACAAATAGAAACGCAAAACGTGATCAGGCGCATGTCTTAATTATTTTAGTGATGTCGTAGATTTGTTATTTATATTGGTATCGAGTATCACTATTCTACTACTGTGCTAGAATTGTAGTTGAGATGTTCCTGCATGGTGCGTGAACATATGAATGTAAGAGAAGGTACTTCAGCTCTGTACAGATATCTTTCAAGCAGCCAGATATACAGATATAGATAGGGCTCACAAAAAATAATGGATCGTTTCTGTAGGTGTGTGACTGGTGTGCTAAGTGCAGATAATTGGTATAGAATATGTATGCCAGGAGTAGAATAATATAGATCTATATTATCTTACTCCTGATAGTATGCACACAGAACACAAAATAATAGTCACTGATAACAGGCCCCGTAGCGCAGGGGGGTTCGGGGGGTTCGAAACGACCCGCCCCCGAGGCCGTCCCCCGCACCCCCAAGCAAAAAAATAATAATTTGAAAATTTTGCAAGAATTTCAACCTCGGGTCGGCTCCATTTCAGATGTAATAATCTGCAAATGCTCCATCGTGCGGGAGGTGACCAGTGAACACACCCCCTCCCGCACACCCTCCCCCCGCTCGGCAGTCGCCTTGGCTCTCATCGCCTGGTCGGCTTACAGCGCCGCGCGAGGAGCAGGGGCGTGTACAGGGGTCCAGGGAGTCCGGACCCCCCTTGCTCGCCAGAAAACGCATCTTGAGAGGGTCTAATTTTAAAAATTTCTGGGGGAGTGCCCCCCAGACCCCCTTTTCGCGTGCTCGCAACTTTGGGTTACGGTTAGACCCCCCCTGGTACAAATCCTGTACACGCCCCTGCCGAGCAAATTGCCAATATTGAAAAACGAACCCCCCCCAATAGAAAGCTGGCTACGGGCCTGTTATAGTGACTATTATTTTGTGTCTGTGTGCATACTATCAGGAGTAAGATAATATAGATCTATATTATCTTACTCCTGATACTATTTATACCAATATCTGCATCTAGCACACATACACACACCTACATAAACATCATTATTTTTGTGACCTATCTATATCTGATATCTCTGCTTGAAAGATATCTGTACAGAGCTGATATACCTTCTCTACATTCATATGTTCACGCACATGCAGACATCTAATACAATCTAGCAACAGTAGAATAGTGATACTCGGATACAATATAAATACAAACTACACATCACTAAAATAATTAAAGTACATGCCCTGATACGTTTTGGTTCTATTTCAACACAACATAGTGCTATCCTATATACCTTCGTATGAGCTATCACCTGTAATCTATCCATCATAGTTCTCATCTTACATCCATCATAACATTCTCCATGAATTTAACCATAGCCCTCAGTGTGTGTAGGAAATAAACGTTTTATACGTCAAATAATTTCAGCTGAATAGTACATTTTGTCGGGAGACAGAAACGGAAAGATAGGGTTTATCCAATTGTTTTTCAGAACTGATTGAACAGTTTCCATGTAATACATGATTTAACACTGCCTCACACATATACATCGCTACAACCACAAGCAGCAGGTCAAAGCACATGCACTAGCCATGAATAATGCTCACCGGATGGTGCCACCTGTCGGCAGTTTATTAGTTGCTACGGGCGATCAGGTTGTTGCGTTCTGGTTGGAAGAAGCGAGTGACCATGGACGTGACAAGATCGTTGAGTTCTGCCTCGACAGCCGACCTGTCCTGCCTGCAACCACAACACCATGACTTACCTCACATATGATTCTTATTATTGTGCAAAAATTCATTTGCATGCCAGCACTACACTCTATTGCACTTATTTACGTACTATGTGTATAAACTTACCCCTTTAATGGATCAGCACAGATGTGGTGTGTGTGTGTGCGTGTGCATGTGCATGTGCGTAGGTGGGTGCGTGCGTGTTTGCGTAGGTGGGTGCGTGCGTGTTTGTGTAGGTGGGGTGCGTGCGTGTGTGTAGATTTACCCCTTTGATGGATCATCACGGATATGCATTTGTGTGTGTGTGTGTGTGTGTGCGTGCGTGCGTGCGTGCGTGCGTGCGTGCGTGCGCGCTTGTAGACTTACCCATTTGATGGATCAGCACAGATCTCTGCGTAGTATTTTATCTTCGGCTCGGTTCCGCTCGTGCGGATTGTGGCTACACAACCATTTGTAAATGTAAATGTGATCATGTGACTCTTTGGATCCACAGGTAGAATCTACAAAATGCCCATAGTGTGAGAATATTTAATTAATTCAGGCAATAATAATAGTATGAATGATATGGACGATTGTGACAGATTTCATCATTGACAATTTTTCTCGTGCAATATTACAATGCTCAATGTTGAGATTCAAACAGTCTCAAGTTTTTAGTCAAAAAATCATTTCAATTTTCAACTGAATGTCAGATTCAATCGAAATAGCATCGTCAAGTTATACACAAAAAGTGGGATACACCGAACGTTAGCTGATGATTGGAAAATATTTGTTCACATGTAAAATAGGTAGGATCATTAAGCTAAAGTCACACTGGGGCCGGACTGTCCACGGATTACCGCGGATGGGGCAGGATCTCCCCGGACCGTAAAATTTATAATCCGTGGCGATCCGGGTGAAAAAAAACATCATAGGGCCGGATCGGGCCGGACCAGCACGGCAGCGCCACGGACCATCCTGGATTGAGCCCGGATGAAGCCGGCCCCAGCACGGAGTCACTACAGACCGCCCCGGACTGCCTCGGACCGCCACGGACCTGATCCGGCCTGGTCCGGCCCCGTCCTGGCCCATCCGTGCTCCAATCCGTGTTGGGTCCGCCTTGATCCGTAGTGATCCGTGGCCGACAAAAACGACACGGATGGCCACGGATGGGCCCGGTTCAACACGGTGCCACTACGGACTGTCCCGGACCTACCACGGACGCGCCACGGACCGTCCAGGACCACCCCGGATGGGGAAAACTTCCCGGACCGTCCCGGATCACCCCGGAAATTTTAAACAGTTTAAAACTTCCGGGGCGATATCCCGGAATACGCAGGACCATCAAGGACCACCCCGGACCGGGCCGGACCGTCCAGGACCGTCCAGGACCCAACAAGGATCTCTCCCCGGATCAGTCCGGCAGCGTCCGGCCCGGTCCGGGAGCTTGGTGTGTCTTTAGCTTTAGCAAGTCTTACAATCCTAGCAAGGCCACTGACACTTACTGGCTTGTTGTCAGGCTGGTTGTTGTCATAACCTGTAGTTAGATCTCTGATGTTCTTAATCTCATATTTACCGCAAGCCTTTGGATGCTAGAGAGAAAGTGAAAAGTCTGGGTACATCTCAAGTTAAGCTATTTTTAGATTGATAACTTTTAATTAGATTAATAATTGGTTAAACCAACACAGCAATTTGCATAAAATGATATCAACATTACACTTTCTTTTCTCTTTCCTCCAAACTGTATCGCTAACAAATGTGGCTTCAGAGCTTACAGATCCGGTTCCTTCATAATCCCTAATTCTCTGGAACATGGCATCAATGACTGTTTGGTCGTGGCAGATGTAGTACGAGTTGTTGGTGATGTGGTAACCATATCTACAAAACAAAATAACAGCTTTACAGTTATTAGCATGAAGTTTAGCTGCAGCTCTCTCCCTCATCTCTGCAATCCACCACCATCTTGATCATTATCACCATTATTGGCACCAGCAGCACTGAGAGCAGGATGGGAAAACTCAATACAAAAACTAACTACGCAAATACTTACATAATTTATATTTGCCTTACTACAAATACATCTCATATATGTTGTCTAACAGTGAATACTTACATCTTGTATATGTTGTCCAGCTGCTGGGTGATAGAGATTCCTTTATATGCCAGCTGTGTTGCCATCTCACTCATCACCACTGCAGCACTGATGCCATCCTTATCCAGAACTCGACAGCCACACATGAAGCCTGTAGATTCAAACACAGTCAAACACCCCCACACTCACGCTTACTCACCAGACCGGACTTCCTATCCCTGATAGGAAAAGACAACGGTGTTGCGCATATTCCGATATAAGAATCAATTACCATAAAATCCATGCAAGTCATCACTAGGCACAATGAGCAGTGAACGACAGAATTGAATATACCAAAACTGAGTTTGCCCTAAAACTACACATACACACTAAGATGTACAGTCGATGCAGTTTGTATACCAAAATCTGTTCACCCAGAGTTATGTTATCACACCTAATAAATACTAAGCATCACTGCAAGCACACTCAGTCAAAACTGCAGGGGTAGAAATAAACTTTTCATAAATAGAGTCCAACATACTCCATGTCCTCAATATGAGGGAGTCTGCAGTTTTTAATATAAAACTAAAAGTAGCAATAACAAATGAAACAAAAGTAGAATTGCTGAAATGACATAAATGCTTGTGTTATCTGCTGTGTCTATAACACGCTGAAAGCATCTAATGTAATGTTTTCAATGTTCTTATATAATTAGATTTTTAAAGTAGAAATTTTAGGGCATGTCACGGACATTCTGATTGACAAATCAGAGAGCCCGAGCAGTAAAACAGAAAACACTTGACTGCGGACTCATGTTAATTTCAACCCCTGTATCTGTTGGCTAGTCCATCACCTACCAATTGCCTCCTCAAATGCTAACAACACCGTTTTCCCATCTGCCCTGAGATCAAGGGCCTTGTTTGCCATCCACTTAAAACCCGAGAGTGTCGCCTGAAATCAGGGTACAAGCTAGTGATCATAGTCATTCACTAAAGCTAGACAAGAGAGAGAGAGAGAGTGCAGTGACAAGTGCAGGACAAGCACGACAACGACGTTTATGTTACCTATAGACTCTTCAAATGCCAGAAGCACAACTTTGCCCTGCTTCTGTAGCTTTACTGTCTCGTTTGCCATCCACTTGAAACCAGTGAGTGTGTCCTGCAAACCCCAACGTTCAGTTACGAACCCTTGGTGCTACATTTTCCTACCCACCCACGCACACATATGCACAGATGCATACGCATACAGACACCGACACAGACACACATGCATGATACATGTTGATGCACACACCTTAAATTCATACACATGCACACACAGGCGCACACACGCGCACACTCAAAAGTACGCATGCACACTCCAAAGTACGCGTGCACACTCAAAAAGTACGCGTGCACACTCAAAAGTACGCGTGCACATTCAAAAGTACGCACGCACTCAAAAGTACACGTGCACACACGTGCACACACACACACATACACAAACAGACATACACACACACACACACAGTCGCACGCACGCACGCACGCACGTACACACAGACACACACACACACACAAATCTTCAGCTAAATGCACACAAAACAAACTCTATGACCACGAATACAATTCTATTACATTGCAATTCAACATGCCAAAATTACCAACTGTTCAAGGAACATTACTGGGCATTACCCTATCATCATCAGAACGTGTGCATGAACAAGCTAGTTAGCACAGCGGTTAACCATTATACATTACGCGTGCAAGTATACACGTTGTTAGCACAGTAGTTAACCAATATTTAGCAGTGGGAAAGAGAGTTAAGTTAAGAGTTATTTCGCACATTCGTGACACTAAGGCACGAAGGGTCATTGTCGTATCAGGTACTACATATATGTACCCGAGGTAGTTCTAGGTTGTTTAGTATTATGTTTATATTTTTATATGAAGTATGTTTAGGGTTAGGGTACACTTCTGTAGTACAAGTCTGGTACACTTTGTGTATACATATATGTACTTTGGGTACATATATGTAGTACCTGATACGACAACGACCCCTTCAGCGACACTAAGAGGCACGAGGGAGCGAGGGGCCGATGGACATCTACATACTGCGTGGTGGAATCCCTCCTTCTTAGCTATGGATCGCAGCACCATGGTGCTCACAGTGCTGCTGATCATCCACACGTCTGATGCTGCAACACATACGCACACACAGCCACAGGCAAATATTACTTGTTAATATTTGTGTTTACGTGGCTCAGATGACCACGTAAAAAACCCACCTAGTTGGCGTAACCGTGACAGGTTGATGTTAGTAAGGGCATACAGTCGTGAAAAATCTGCTTCAATAAATTGTGCAATAAGAGCTGCTAAAAACTGGACCGAGCCAGATTTCCTGGAGTGGGTTCTACTGATGTAGATTTAAACCCTTGAGTCCAGTATAAAATAAAGTAACCGAAAAAAAAATTAAGGGAGATCAGCAGGGGGCATGTAGCAATGGTGAGGGTGGTGAAACTAACGGTGGTGGGAGTTGGTGGTGGCGGCGGCGGCGGCAGTCGTCATCGTGGTTCTGGTGGTGATGTGGGACAACTGGAGAGGAGGCAGGGGTAAGGGCATGGGTTTAAATCTTCCATGACTTCCCATGCAGTTAATTGGTAGCTGTACTATCCAAAGTGATATTCAACAATACTATCCACATACTATCCAAACCATACTATACTATCCAAAGTGATATTCCCACAAAGTGAGTACAGTTATACAACACAAGGCAGCTTCCATATCTACCAGATTATCAAAGACATGTAACGACATTGACTGTTATTTGTGTCTGTTACCTTTATCTATTATTTTTAATATTTTATACCAAAGCAACGTTAGAGGATAATTTCCTAAACGCATGTCGATGGGATGTATTAGCTTACCCGGACTGTCAGGGTACTTCTCTTTATAGCATGTCCACAGCCACCAACCGAACAATGCACCCATCTCGTTTCCACTGAACACCTTCCATGTGCCACTGGTATGCATATAAAAGATTGCAAACTATCAACACAACAGACAGTCAGATAAAAAATTATTGACAAACAATAAATTATATGTGAAGTCATGTCACCCGACTGCTACCATATCTAAACATGTGGCCAGTAAAGACCAGAATCCACTCATACTATAAACATGCCTTTCAAATTCAAAACCATCGCTATGCATCTATAATGCAATTACCATGACAACACAAACAACAACGACATCCACTGCAGTCTTAGTTTTAAGATCAGTGATGCTACTAACACGGCAGTGACGCGTGCTCACAGGTGGCAGCGCGTACCATGACTGCTTCTCTGCGATCGCGAGGCGGTCAGCATCCGGGTCGTTAGCGATGATCACCGTGCTACCGTGAGCATCTGCTGTTGCCATGGCGAGGTCAAGTGCGCTCTTGCCTTCCTCTGGATTTGGGAACTTCACCGTCGGGAATTCTGGATCCGGCTCCACCTATGGAGTATTCGAACAGCTAAGTTAGCATCGACGAGTCGCGTCTGGTACATGTCCTCCATGATGGTCACCTACAGTCAGCGCAGACTCAATAGATGAGCCCGATTGACCACCTACTGAGCAATAAGGCCATCTGGTCACCTGCAAGCATGTACATGTCTTGACAAATGTAGTGTGCACTAGGCATTACAGAAAATCCTAGCTGGAATCCTAACTAAATCTCGCTGTACGACAAATATCGTTATTAGATTATCAACAATTTGTAAAGGATTATTTCACGAGCATATAAATAATATATTTCATGCACTTAACTATAGTTCACGGGCTCTTGGTTATTTGTAATGGAAGAACCAAGTAACAGCCACCAGTAGCAGGACATCCTTCACTACTCATACCTGCTCCTTCACCGGGATCGGAGGGTTAAAGCCAAACGCCTTGTAAGCTTCCACCACATAGTTGTAGCCGACTCCATGCATGGCGGTGTAGGTGAACTTCAGCGGAGAGTTGACGTTAGTGCTTCTACACAACAGAATCACGCATAATGTCACCGGAAAAATTGCACTTTGATTCTTGCTGACCAGATTTTGCGCTTCTACTGCTGACCGGCTGATGGTGGACGGATGGACACATGAATGTTCGTGTGGATGAATGCTAGTGCAAGTCTACCGGCTAACTACTATGTTATATAAACAGCAATCAATAGCGATGCAATTAGAACATCATTGTCACTCAGCAAACATTAGCACTACTACAGCTACTGGTGATGCAGACGTGGAACTCATCAAATGTAATTTCCATGCAGCGTTAACTTAATTTATTATTTCTGGATACATTACTCACTTGTGCAATGCCAGACTGAGGATGTCCCTGTAGTAACTCTCCATGATTTGTTGTAAAGGGTCCACCCTGAGCGGACTGGTCTTTGGCAAGGTCGCATCCCACGATGAGGCAAGTGGGGTTAGATTTTCGAGGATGCACGCCTGGATGCCTTTGTCATGAGGTGAGATGATCTGAAACCGTTAAACAGAAAGAACGAATTCATAGTCAACGCATGATACAAAGATTAATTCTAATATTCTATGTAAGATTTATTTAACCATGCTGGCCAATCATACACATTGCTGCAACCTGACAACCAAACATCACACCAGTAGAAGAATGAGAATGACACCAGATGGCGTTGGTAGTCTAACCTAATATGGCTTACCTCAACCTTTTTTAACCAAACTATAACGTTGCAGAGAAACAAGATATTTTAAAATTGGCCATATGCGTTTTACTATTCGTGTTCGATTTTTTTATCCTAACCCGTTACAGAAGCCTAGTGTAGGGGAGAGCTGAAGCTAGTGTGATGGTGGTGTGTGTGAGGGGGTGTAAGCTAGCATGGCTCATAGGGTCTATGTCCCCCAGGGTACTGCCGGAACGTACCCTGGTAACTATCTAGCGGACATGGTTAGGGTTAGGGTTAGGGAGTAGGCGTAGGCGACTCCCTAGACTCGTTAGTGGAGTAGGCGAGGTACGGTCCGGCATATTAGATAGTAGTATTTAGTACCAGGGTACGTTCCGGTATACCGGACCGTACCCATGGCACGTTCCGGCAGTAACCTGGGGGACATAGACCCTATTAGCACTAGCATGAGGTGGGTGTGCACGAGGGTACCTGTGCTCCATTGTCCCAGTAAACCTTGTAGCCGTTGTCGTTCTTTGGATTGTGGGAAGCAGTGACCATGATGCCTGCATCGCAGCCTAGGTTAAGCACACTGTATGGCTGCGAGTGAAGGAGAGATAGTGATAATAAGCACATCAGCCAACAGTTGCTGCTAGGAAATATTTCAGTTAGAAAGCAAAATTCTCTAGTATATATGATCATCAAACATATGACCAGGCAAATAGCTCAGTTGTCTTTCTGACTAGTTGTAAAACTACTGCACAAAACCTATACAGTCAATGAGTATCGATACTGTGAGTGTAGGTTCAGGACATGTATGTCCTGACATGGATGGCGGGCATATATGTTTCCATTTCACAAGTTTAGCAGCCTCACCACAAACGGAGTTGGCACGATGCGAGAGAACAGGTAGACCTTCACTCCAAGATTGATGAATATAGCTGCCACTAGATTAGCCCACCTGTATGGAGGAAATGGAAAAGGGTAAGTTATTTCAGTATAGACATGTGACCTCTAGATAGCAATGCTATGAATCTATTGAAATATACACATTATTTGCACATCATATCTTATAATAATAATAATTGTAATAATAATAATCATCATAATGATAACAATAATAAAAAGATATTTAATGTTTGAGATCATTGTATGTTATTTAATGATGCAGAATTTCTATATAAAGTTCCATGCACACTTTAATACTAGTGTCATGTAACACGCTCTAGATCCGGTTGTAGTTTTAGCAGTCAGAATTCCAGCATAAGGTGATAACAGGGTTCTCCTAGCTTTTTCATTATAGCATGGGGGTGCTGCCTTTACGGTTCTAGTTGCAAATCGCCGAAGGCGGCTTGCGTGCTAGGGAGGTCCGGGGACTATGATATTTAGCATGGTGGCTATATTTAGAGTGGTGGGTGCATTTTAGGATGACGGGGCTCGACAATAGCCTGGCGGGCTGCCAGGCTATAAGTGCTCTTGGAGAACCCTGGACGTGATGCGGCCATGATACCAAGGCTCGCCGAGGATTGACACTTTGTGTCTTCCAATCACAGTCTACGCCGCCCCTTTATCTTCTAACTTTTAAGTACAATACTATTCGAGCATGGAATCCCCGATCTCAGGAACTAGGGCATTCTGCTAGGCTAGAACGGTTTCCTACGATAGAGTTTGGCACAAAAACGAAAATAACACGCCGTTTAGCGCACTACGCTACGTACTTTTGTTGCATTTTGGCATCTCCGTAATAAGAATAAGCCCCGCCTTCTTCGTTGATGGGCATGAATGGGGCGTCAACGACGTGACCCGTTACTGCGTGTAGGTGTTTCGCGAGACTGTTTGCTTTTCGTATATAATGAAATGCACGGCCGATGCATTTCGCATCGAACAAGAAAATTTTCTGCATTTTCACCCGCTGTCGGAAGTGAAAGAGTGCGTCATTCATTGAACAACTCAATAAAACACACACAATGTTCGAAGCACGTAGCTAATGTTTACGTAATACGTAAATATGGGGATTTTCAATGAAATAATGCGTTTTTATATGTAGGCCTATTTACCACGATTTACGTATAGAAACTATATGTTATTTTTACTGATTTCTCCGTATCTTTCCTTGAAGTTTTCATCGTCTTTCAATGCCTTTTGATAGGTTTTCTGCGTGATTATTATTTTGCGCAGGCACTCATTTTGGAAATCCTCCAACATTTTTACTTCTTCCTTAGTTAAGTTAGTCCATGTTTCACTGTTATTTAGGAAGGAAGGTAAAACTGTGCATTCGTATAAGTTCACTCTTACTTCTATAGTATGATTTCCATAATTTTGCTCTTCTGCCCATGATCATATTTCCATCATCATAAACCTACATTTTTCAGTTCGGACTCTTATCATATCGTTATAACCTCCTATATCATTAATTAAATCCCCTAAGTATAAATATTTGGTGCATTTTTTTATTACTTGGTTGCCTATTAATATCTCCTTCTCTATCCTTTCTTTGTTTGTGAATTTTATAACCATTGTATTTGTTTTGTTCATATTAAATTCTAATCCTTTTGATTCAGCTAATCTGGAGCATGACTGAGCGATTTTTGTTACTGTTTTATAATCTCCAATTCCTAGTATATCGTCCATATATAATCATTGTCATCTTCTAAAACTACAGACCATCCGCTGACCGCTGTGGAGACGTGTGCCGGGCCTCGAATTTGGCGCACGTCTCCACTGCGGACAGCGCTTCATACTTGAACATCCCCGCGGTCGCGTGCGCATATCCCGCGGAACTGCGCGTCTCATCCGCGCGCAGCGCTTAGGATCAACAGCAAAGCTGTGCCACGCAATCTTGTATCATGTCTCTCTGGATAATCAAGTATATCACATAGTACGTCATCAATTACACACTATCAGAGATACGCACCTCTCACTGTTGTGGCGCGCGTCGTGACCTATAACGATCCCACGCTCCTTCAGGTTGGGACAGCTACGTAGCATGTACGCCGCTTGACCCTGAAGATGAAAAAACAGGCACGAGATAATACTTCACCATATATTTATGCAACTCACTCATATCTATTAAATGTTGTAACCATGCTAACTCTATCAGCGTAAATTAATCATTATAGACGCATACAAGACGTTTAGATGCTTATGGCAAATGAAAAGCATGGCTGCGTGAGGGGAATTTAAGTTGACTAAATTCAACATACATCCCATGGAATAAAAAAAGTCGTGAAATAAGGTCATGAAAAGATGCAGTTTTGTAAGCAGTTTAAAAAAATTTATCAATGTGCTACATCATTGCACTATAGATGTTATACATATAATACAAGCAGTTATAACTACACAGATTGCAATTTTTGTTATCAGAGGAGTTACCGATCTGGCATCGGCAGATAAGTGCATGTATTTAGGTACTGGCGGAGTAACAGGTACAACGATTGCCACGTTAACACAATTACATCATTTGTTTTTCTTGTTTTTTTCGAATGTGATCTTCATATCCATTAGTTATGAGATACAAACATAACATCAAGTTAACGGGCAATACCTCAGCAAAGATAAAATTATGCAAATAATATACCTTATCGCTAACTTAACTTCAATTTCTCACGTCCAACGTCAGGCAAGTGCTTGCATTCAGCTGAGCTCCTAGAGCTATGCAGCTAGTGCACCGATAAAAACAGTATATTTTCGGTGCAAATCTCATTTTACGTCAGAACGTCAGAAAATCTTTCTAAGAAGTGTCTGCAAAGGATTGATGCAAATCCAGACCGTGTGTGCCCTACTTCACACACCGCGAGTAGGAGATCGACACACACAAGATATCTCTTTGTCTCTTTATCGACAATGCAGATATGAGAGAATGTTGGACAACAACAGTCTCCTGTTCGGGATTTTTACATGCATCCTCAATTGTGTCCTTGACATCGTATGTGATATCACAACACTAATATACCATGCTGCCTCTGCAATTCATTCTCGTCATAAGCACATTTTTGGCTTGAAATGTCTATTCAGACAAAATGGCCATATTTAGCTCAGAAAAAGTCTGACCTTACGATCAGTGAGCGTAGCTGGGACTGACAACGTCCTTGACCCTCACTAGTAAAAATACGATTACTATATGTTATTTGCATGACGTCACACCTGAATCCGAGATACAACCTGAATTCGCAGAGGTAAAAATACATCATGACACTCGTATAATAGCCAACACAATTAGACAACCTGGCCGCAACTTATGGGTGCACGACAGTATGATGTGCCAGGGTGCATCGATGTGTGCAGGGCAATAGTAAACAGAGAGGTGAATGACGATTAATCAGCAAGTCAGCTGGCCTGGGTAAAGGGCATAAACTCGACAATACTTACAAGACTCGACAAGACAAAAAACTATCTCTCGCTGACACACATTTCACTGGATCGAAATGCACTGGCCGAGCCAGGTGCGTGGTTCAATCTACGAGCATCTGTAAAGAGACCGCTGTGAACTCCAGTATCATAGAGGCACGCAGGCGCAGGCGTAGAACAAGCTCCACACGAACATTACTCTTGTAAAGAACATACACAATGGAAGAGATATAGCAGTGGCAGAGAGATATAGATACAGATAGACAGAAACACAGAGACAAAGAAACGGAAAGTGAGAAAAAGAGAGAGAGAGAGAGACAGAGGGAGAGAGAGAGAGAGAGAGAGAGAGAGAGAGAGAGAGAGAGAGAGAGAGAGAGAGAGAGAGAGAGAGAGAGAGAGAGAGAGAGAGAGAGAGAGAGAGAGAGAGAGAGAGAGAGAGAGAGAGAGAGAGAGAGAGATACAGAGACAGAGAGACAACAGAGACAGAAATATTGTAACAGAGATTCACAGAGACAGAGAGGCACATTGGAAGAGACGTAATTTATAGTGACAATAAGATATATTGGAAGAGCCACACAGTGGGAGATAGGCAGTGAAAGAAAGTCAGTGACAGACATAATAGAAGAGGGATACAGAAACAAAGAAACATACTAGGAGACATGCGACAATGAAATAGATGACACCACCTCGTTCAACGATTGGGAAACAAGTGTAGAGCCTGAACATGGCCGACACTGCCTCAACGACCAAGGTCATCGCTCCACGTGAGTCGCATCAGGTAGTGAAGCCTGACGGAGGATGGGGATGGGTGGTCATCGTGGCATCGTCAATCGTCATGATGCTAGTGACCGGCATGCAGAAGTCATACGGAATCTATATGCTGGACATCAAAGACAGACTGAAGATAGATACCACGAAAGCTTCACTGGTGCAAGGAGTAGGAATCGCCTCGGCATTCTTAGTAGGTGAGAGATAAACAACTGGAGACGAAGGGAGGGAGAGAGGGGCAGGAGAGAGGGAGAATTAGAGAGAATGAGGAGGGGCGGGGGTAGAGTGAGGAGGAAAGAAAGAGAGAAAGAGGAAGAAGGCGAGAGAAAGAGAGAGAGAAAGAGAGAGAGAAAGGAAGAGAGGGTGAGTAAGAGGAAAGGGAGAGGGGGAAGAAGGAGAGAGAAGGATAGTGGATGAAAAGAGCGAGCTCGAACAACACAACTTTCTTGGTGCTTTGAAAGCCAGAGAATTTCTGGAAAAGCACTTTCCAAATAAACTGCATGCCCCAGTCAGGTAATAGCTGTACCACACACGCCACGTACCACATGTAGAAGAGTATTATTTCTATTATCATATCATAAGATATTGGTAGCCGTTCAAGTCCTACGGACAGTAAGGGATAGTAGTACAGAAGAGGTATACGAATAGATATAGTACTGAATATAGCTTGCAACTTGATATCTGGGTATAGCATCAGTGCACTCACTTATACAGTACACAATCTATTATCCGAAATTCTGAAAACCGAAAAGCTCCGAAAACCGAGTTGTTTCGTGGAGGTCGTCTGCACACCAAAGCTTGCATTTGGCATTACTCATACATATTGTACTGTACCGGTACAGCACTTGGCCTCTTGAAAACTTGGGTCTTTGGTTTTACTACTGGCTAGTTGCAGGATATATGGTATGTATATCTGCACTTTACTACCATTCCAAAATCCAAAAAATTCCGAATTCCGAAACGTATCTTGTCCCAATAATAGATTGTGTACTGTAGTACTGTCAAACTAACATAGTTATGGATATGCCACAGTGAGTGGAGTGAATCTAATTATTGCAATTTAGAGTATTCCATTTTCCCTTGCTCCATTTAGAGCATGTCCCGTATTAAGATGTGATATATAGAATCAGGGTGCATTATCTTTAATATAAATTGATTAATGGGTAGAGAGAGCAGAGAGGCGGAGAGAAGGGAAGGGAGAGGGAAGACAGCCAGCCAGAAAGTCAGCCAGCCAGCAAGACAGATAGACAGCAAGATAGATAAACAGACACACAGACAGACAGAGTAAAAAGGGGGGAGAAAGTGTTTGTGGTGGGGGTGGTGGGAATGGGAGATAGAGAAAGGACAGAAAAGGATTTATTGTATTCTTTACTATGACGTATGATGACAGGTCCTTTCACCAGCGTGATGATAAAGAGTTTGGGTCACAGAATGATCACCATCATCGGTGGTGTGGTGGCATCTTTAGGGCTGTTCCTTGGTTACTTCAGCTATAATCTGTGGATGCTTGTCTTAGCCATAGGCATACTGAACGGTAAGTGCCCTAGTACATTGCACACATATCTCTCACATGACATCACACACACGCACGCATGCACGCACACGCACACGCAATCTCAAAACAATTACTGGAATCGGTGTCCAATCCAGTCTGCAAAATAGGCGAAATCTAAATGAGTTCCAACTCTACAAATACAGAATAGTATAGAATTACAACGTAACTGTACACCAATAGACTTAACTGTATCTCATCGTGTGTGTGGGCTGATGTGAGAGCATCAGTAAGCATCTGTATGGACGTTCTGCACTACATACTTACTCTCAGTTCACTGGCTTATATGCTGCAGCGCATCAAAATGTTTCCGATATTTAATAATGCTATGAATAAATATGATAATGCTCTGCAGAAAAGCAAGCACTGTGATTGGTTTGCTACTTCCTCTCCAATGGAGATCAAGAGCTCCACCGTGCATTTTTCTTGCACTATAACATCGTTGTGTTGCGTTACGTTGTTAACAGGCGTTGGTAACGGGATGCTGAACATCGTTGCGTTTGCCGTCGCTAACGAGTACTTCGACAAGAGAGCAGCTACGGCATGCGGCATCATTCTCGGTTTCAGCGGCATTGGCGGATTCATCGCGCCCTTCCTCAACCAATGGTTGGTGCAGGAATACAGCTACACCGGCGCCCTCCTCATCAACAGTGCCCTCATGTTTCACGCCGTCGCCTGTGCTGCCATCTACCGGCCGCTGACGCCGCCCGACGCGCAGTTTCCGGCTGAGCTGCCGATGAACGCCAGCACCAACGAGCTGCTCGAGTATCAGGAGCTGCAGGGCGCCGCGCGATCGCCAGATGCCAACTCTCGCAGCACCGCCAGCTCCACGCGGAGCGTCGCCACGACGACGACGACGAGCGGGAGCGCGGAGCGGCCGAGCAGCGCGTTCGCGTGGGAGATCTGCTGCAACGCGCGCTTCTGGGTCTACAGCATCTGCGTGATGCTGCTCGACGTCGGCTTCTTCAACGTGACCATCTACCTGCCGCTGCGCAGCGGCGAGCTCGGCCACGCCGGCGCCGAAGCCGTCGCCGTGAGCCTGTTCAGCGCGGCGGACGCCGCCGGCCGCCTCGCGTTCAGCACCGTCTGGGACACGGGCGTGTTCCGCAGCGTCTACGCGCGCCAGCTCGGCCACACGCTCGCGACGTGCGCCGCCGGCATCGTGATGGCGCTTACGTCGGTCGTCGACAGCTACACGCTGTACCTGATGTGGACGAGCCTGTTCGGATTGTTCGTCGGCATCGCGCTGTCGCCGACGATGGCCATGGTGAAGGACATTGCGCGGCCCGAGCGCTTCTCCGACGCGCTCTCGCTGATATTCCTGCTGGAGGGACCGATAACGTTCATCTCGCCGCTGTTCTTAGGTAGAGTACGATTCGAAAACCTTGTGCGTCCGCTGGAAGAACGCATTTTACCTCTGTTCCCGGGGTAGAATATATTTTCATCTACCTCTCCGATTCCTCTACCTTCTTTATCTAACCACTTCTTCTCTTCTTGTCTATTATTTATATTTATATGTAGAGATGCATAAATTCATAGAGTATCCACAAGGTTACGCTATTGGTTGGGGCCTGTACAAAGTGTGTAGAAGTGGTGTAAGAAAATTTCATTTTCTGCATAACTTCAACATGCATATGCTGCACAGAATCAGTACAGAGAAGCACCACGTATAGACGTTCAGTTGCATGTTCAGACTAATCCAGGGAGACATGTTTACTTCCAGGTGTGATCTATGAGAACAGAGATGACACAGGGTTGGTATTTCTGGTGATGGGTTTGTCGATGGTTGGCTGCAGTGTGCTGAGCACAGCTCTCCCCGTCCTCACGAAATTCTACTACCATCGCAAAGCGGCCAAGCCACACCATATAGAGAATCAAGCCGAAGAGGAGAAAGAGGAAGAAGATTGCGAAATTCCCGTAGAATCAGCCAAAGGCTTCATCTTCATGACGCACTTATGATCCTTTACATGAAATGAAAAACCATGACTTCAGGGTTAGATATTAACTTTTTTTACAAGGCAGCAACTACTTGCTGTCAGAGAAAAAAGGCAAGCGCCAAATTTATGGTGCTCATGGTAATCTTTGGTGCTTTTACTATGGTTTGTTAGGAATTTCTAGGCATTTAGAGCAGGCAGCAAACCTGTTGCTTGCTGCCCTTAATTTTGAACTCTGTACTTGTACATATATCTACACTGATAATCAGTGTAGTTAAACTCCTTGCTAGAAGTATAATTGTGTAAATGATGTATCCCTATTCAGAATTTTATATGGGCCACTGCATGGCTGTATTTGTTAGTCTTCAAATTGGATCGCTTGTCGCAGTTTAAATCTTAGTGTGATTGAATAACACTGACTTGTATAAAATGTAAATCTATTTTAACAAGCCCTTGTTAATTATATAAGGTGAGGTAATTAGAGATGTTTAGGAATGGATGAGCTTCATAACTGTATTATGTCTGTGACTATACAATTTACCTGTCCTGTTTGTATGATGGTGAGATCGTTCATCTGGGCAAAGCCAGCACCCATGTTTCCACGTATACCTGTTAATACAAAACTGCAGAATTCTCACACATGTATTAACAGCCTTCCTTGTTCAGGCTATAACTAAGTGACATTATTACTGGATTAAATACACGTATATATATATTATGTAACTAATCTGATTGTTTTTGCTGACTGATCACTGAATTAGCATTAAAATGACTATACATGTAAATGCATTTTTTTTGTCAGATATAGTCAGTTATGCCTGCCCAAAAATCATTAGCAGCATGAGTATTATTTACAACTTCATGGTAATACTTCTGAAACTTTCCAATTTGAAAATTAAACACTGTAAATTTGAAAATTTCGTGTTTAAGTCTACTTTTTCTGACCAGACATCTGTTACACATGTATATTTAGACTATAGCAACAGCCTGGAGATACATAGCTTTTGAACTGTAGGCCTACTGATCAAGAATGGTTCCAAACTCAATGAACATGTATTTTAAGGGAGTACTTTTCCACCAGGTAAACAACTCTATATTTGCAATGCTGTTATTGGACCATAGAGATTGCAATGTTCATCACTGTACTCAGCAAAAAATACATCGTGTTTTCTGACACTAGCGACAGCAAGATTAGCAGTAGTAAGCCTACCCATTAGCACTACCAGTTACAGCAGCAATGACAGCAGCACTATTAGGAGTATAAGCAACATTAGTAGGCAATAACAGTTAGAGCAGCTAAAAGTTAAGAAATATTAGAACTTTTAACCAATCCATTTAAAATATCACAGTAGAAGATAAAGATAAAATATTAAATGGAAACAGTGACAAGCATAGCAATTTCCATTGAAGAGGCATTTAAAAGTTGTTTTGGTATAAGGGTTAAGCTGGGTTTACACTATCAACTTTTTGCTGAAAAGTTGATGAGCTGATAACCTTTTGAACTCATCGACCGAAAGTCGGCAGTGTAAACGTAAAATTTAAGCGCTCAACTGGTTGAGACATTAGAACATATTCTATTTTCTCAACTACAACAATACAATCGACAACGTAAAAACTTATCATCTCGTCGACTTTTCCACAGTGTAAACCCAGCTTTAGCTGATATCTTGGTTTCCTAGCTTGAATGTGTCTACACTGGATGCAGGGTTACTGTAGGAATCACAGCAATGCGTCGACCTCACCACACCTAAGACTAGCTATAGTACTATAGCCCACGTACATTGACTGCCGCAGGGCTATAGCACATTGTCGGCTGGAAATACCAACTGCAACCTGCCACCACCTGTCCTCA
Organism: Priapulus caudatus; assembly: GCF_000485595.1. Lineage (NCBI taxonomy): Eukaryota > Metazoa > Priapulida > Priapulimorpha > Priapulimorphida > Priapulidae > Priapulus > Priapulus caudatus. The sequence continues at coordinate 801,361 of NW_014577090.1, read as the reverse complement.
CGAAAAATGGATCGCAAAACGCAAAATTATCGGGCTTTTTAACACTTATCTATCTACGTGGACATCTCACCTATCTTTTTGAACACTTTACACAACTTTACACCATGTATTTATCCTTTTATTCCACAAAGTAAGCACTACTGGAAATTCCCGTTTGAATTCCCATTAATTCCCGTTTGAATTTCTGGCGTGCGAACGCGTGACGTCCCCGGTATTGTATAATATACATGAACCAAATCTGTAGGCAAAACACATGGCATGTGTATGCAATACCGGTGACGTCACGCGTACGCACGCTAGAATTTCAAACGGGAATTTCCAGTAGTGCTTACTTTGTGGAATAAAAGGATAAATACATGGTGTAAAGTTGTGTAAAGTGTTCAAAAAGATAAGTGAGATGTCCACGTAGATAGATAAGTGTTAAAAAGCCCAATAATTTTGCGTTTTGCGATCCATTTTTCGTGGGGACAGGTGGTGACAGGTTGCAGTTGGTATTTCCAGCTGACAATGTGCTATAGCCCTGCGGCAGTCAATGTACGCGGGCTATAGTACTAGAGCTAACCTAAGACATGAACTTTACTTCTACTTCTACTTTTATACTGACCAGCCCAGTCCGCAACGAATAACGTCCTGGAGAGTTTATTGCAATAATGAATAACGATATTACTAAAAACAATACCAGCAGTGCCGAATTTCATTCTGCTGGTCAACAAAACTCTCAACTTGTTGACATCCTTCGCTTTTACAAGTCCTTCAATTTCTCGCTTCGTTATCTCATTCTGGAAAATATAACAATTCATGCAAATGCATATGCATGTACACACATATCAGTCACAATTCCTGATCACACAGACAGCCTTAGCGAGTTAATGTCTAAACTATAACCAGTCAAACTAAAGTTGAGCAACAAAACATAAACATAAACATGTAAATCAAACATAAATTTATATATTGTTGGTTATGAATAAGCAAGTAAGCTTACTTTATCCCATTTCAGCCACTGTCGAATATTATCATCGAGCTCGTTGTCTCCTGTACGGGCTGTCATTTCGCACAAGGTAGGCCTATACAAGCTAAATTAACAATAACACAAATTAGTATTTACTTTCTCAGACTCATGTAAAGACGACTGCACCAGATTTGCGAAGTTGGCAACCGCACAAGCCTAACCACCTACTAAAATGTGTTTTGCCGGGTAAAAAATAGTAACGACATAAACTGGTCAAAATTTCATGATTAGCAGTACACTGGTACGGTGCACCTATAATAATTTATTTGGATTAGTCATTTAGTATTGTGTTTTATATCAACTCTTAAAATTAAATGGTTAACTCGACACTCAGAAGGTATAAAATGGTTAGGCGGATTAATACACGTGAATTATACGCTGTGATAATAGTTAAGAACTTCAACCAGTAGATGGCGTGCGGAGTTCATTTTTGTCTTGTCGATTCTATTCTATTCTAGAAATTCTAAAAATAGATATCACAGAATTGTTGTTTTGCGTACGGTCCAAAAATAGGCACTGAAATCTTACACCCAGATAAATTGCGTACGCTTACATAATATGATATGCACCCAAAAGATGTAATATCATGTACAAATTGTTATAGTCATGTTATAGTCATTGACATTGGTCAAGATTTTTTCCACGATTGGTATCTCGATTCAAATAATGAAGAAAATATGAAGTAATCCATGCATTTAATGATTTATTACAAGTTATAAATATCATCAACACAGAGCCAACATTATAAATAATGCATAAATAATGACACATTTGTCAATTTCATCATATATAACAGAATACGCACAGGTTGAGCGTGCATATAAAATTGGGACATACAATATATAAAAATATGATTTCTCCATATAAAAGCTTAAAAACAAAGCATTAAATAAAAAATTATGCCAAGCAATAGTTTTACAAGTCATGTAAACAGAGGACCAAGTATACACAACAGCTCACAGATTTAACGTGTGGCAGCACAAAAACTCTAGCGACCACTGGTGTAAAATTCAGCAACAGAGCCAGCTAGGTTACTCCCGTGGCTGGTGTAGTAACTAAACGTCAAGACACACTGCAGCAACAATGACCAACCGTAACGTTTAAAGACATTTTAGAAAGTGGAAAAACTGTTTCCAACGAGCTGTTGCACACGCACTCGATAACGCCTGGCGATGACCACAGCGACAAAAATGTATAATCTATTTAAAAGCGAAAACACATTACACTTCGTCCGTGGAATGCACTCGTTGTGTGGTCAGCGATTGTGTCATGATGGTTAACGTGGGGACCTGTCAAGCCAATCGTTCTTGTCCCAGACCTGAGTGCAAATGTTGTTTTTCGAAATTTAACAGATATTTACGCAAAATAAAATTAAACTAGATGCAGCCAATTACTCTTTATAATGCAAGTATTAATACAATTAAACTATTCTACGTCAGAAAAACTAGCCCATTACTGGCCTGGTTTATTAGCAAACGAGTTTAACTCAAGGGTTCTCCAAAACGGACCTGTGGAGGTGGCATTATATTGTGTAAAATGATTTGCGACAAAGCGAAGCACTACACAGGTAGAGCTATAGATGTCCATGTTAGTACTGTGTTACAACTATAAGTATAATACTAAAGCCCGTGTACCTGGCAGATTGAACGTTATGTTGCTTCCAGATGTTCACAACGTACTTGTACTGGTTCCTCAGGATCTCGCACCTATATATGCATGACTTGCCTTCGTCGACTCAACCTTGTGCCCAGTGGCCTGCGATTCTAAGGAGGCATCAGTTGGCACGTCGATTCCGGTTTCTGCCATACCTACCCTTCCTGATTTTCTGTACTGTAGAGATACAACAGAGACAAAAGCATATCAACTGATAGCCTAACCAAGTTGAGACACTAACATCAATACACATGGTCTTTCGATGAATGACCATATCTTGGAGCTAATCAAATGACAATTCTAAGAAATGGTCATACATTGAAAGATGTATTGACGTTAGTGTCGCAGGCTGCATGGACATGTCAAGGTGAAATTCACCAGTTCAGGGATACTCTCTGCCTGTCCGATATAATAATAATACATCTACATAGGCTATATGTGTGCGCACGTGTGCGAGTACGTGCATGCGTCATATATGATGAGGCTGAATTCAGCATATTCAATAGAGCTATATAAAAGATATTGGGAAGATCTCAACACACTCGCCGAGATAAGGGGCTCATTTTTTGAGACCCTGTGACGGCAATGTGATGTAGGTAACAGTAATCTTGGCAATATATGATGTACAAATGCAAACTGTAGTGATGAACAACCCTGATTAGGTTTTATGCAGTCAGGATTACCGCATATGTCTGATTAAATTGCATCTACTAAGAGACACTAAGCATAGAATAGCTTGATCTGAAATATTTACAAATGCATGCGCCCAATCACGAATGCACACACATATGCAAACACAAACTCATTACGAGCATCATAAACTTTTAACACTTATTACAAATTGGTATGCAATGCCAATTTGCCACACGTATATTCACTTGTCACGTCTCTGGGTTCGAGAGAACACATCTGTAACTGCCACTCAGAATATGAACAAGTTGTTGGGAAGATCCAATAGCTTCTCTCTCTGCTTCTTTAACATAATTGCATTTCTTTGGCGCCTGCTACAAAATCAAGAGCAAAATTAAACTTATAAACAAATAATTCATACAAGCAGCAGTAATATAAATACAATGTATACATTGTAAATCTGTTATGACACATCTTGAAGCAAAATTAAGTATCACAGGCAGATCACATCACTTTAGCTTTAGCTTACTCGAGCATTATTTTAATGCAACTGTTCATTTATTAACATCAGTGCACTACGAATGGTACACTCACAGCATCAGCATCGTTCCAAGCTGCTTTTATAAAGCGTATCCTTTTGCCATCAATGGTGATTCCATAGTAGCGACATAAGTCCGCTGCCATGCACTCTGTATCCAGCAGCAGCAGGCGGCGTAGCTGCTCCACAGGATATGTCAGTACTTTACTGCTGTAGGCCACTGACATTTGCTGAATTGTTAGCCTGTGAGAAAACATGACTACTTGAAACATACATAACATCAAGAGCTCATAAGAGAGGAGTATGACACCGTTTTAACAGCGTTTTGCATAGTTTTCAACTTGTAAATATTCTATCAATATAAATATTCAATCAACTTTACCTTGTTTTCGTCTAAGATTCTCATATGACACCACCAATTTACCTGAAAATCGTATGTGTTCTTCAAAAAAGTTCTTTGAATACGACACGGTTTCATACAGTTTTCCCAAACTTTTGCATCTCCGCGGCCAAACTTTGTTATCGGATTAGTGTTCTATTGTCTCTAACAGGACGCTGGGGGCTGTTGGGGATATTAGGCATCCAGCGTGCTAAAAATAAATGTGTGCTCACGGCGAGCTAGCAGCTGATTTGAGCTGTGTTGCCATCGTGTTCCTGATGATAAGGAAGCGAAACAAGTGCTGTTACTGTGCTTACCTAATATCCCCAGCATCCCGTAATTACAACCTGGTGCTGTCGCCGCTATATCAAGTTTGGCCGCGGAGATGCAAAAGTTTAGGAAAACTGTGTGAAACCGTGTCGTATTCAAAGAACTTTTTTGAAGAACACATACGATTTTCAGGTAAATTGGTGGTGTCATATGATTAAGGGAGAATCATAGACGAAAACAAGGTAAAGTTTGAACATATTTATTCACATATTGATAGAATATTTACAAGTTGAAAACTATGCAAAACGCTGTTAAAACAGTGTCACACTCTTCTCTATTATGTACTCTTGATAACATGCAGCAGTAGTGTCAGTATTGGTGTGACTATTTAAGCATGGATCAGTTTAGCATCGGCAGTTGCACTCTCAGAGATAATTTGACTCAGTAAAAATATCTACCTGTGTAGCTTTGGTACATGTCTGTGCATCGAACACATCTCTAAAAATGTCAGTTTCCTCACGAGACGAAATAAGTGAACATAGTTTCCTTCCATGTATGCTCTGTTTAGATTCAGTGCAAGCCGAACCTTGGCACATTCCCTAAAAAACAAAAATGTGATTAAAATGTTTTCCGAATAAATAACGACCGGTATATAAGAAACATATGAACATAACCTAATGAATGCAATGACATACTGTTCAATGTAACCTGGTAACATTTACGTTAGGGAAACAACAAAAGATGTCTGTGAAACATCCGTCATTGTTTTTTTGCTGTGCATGAAATCTGAATTTCCCTTAACGATAATTGCGACTACGCACCTGATATCTCGGTGACATTCATATGCATGTAGCATAGCGTCAGTGGATCCGAGGTTGAACAACAGATACAGAGCTTCGAGTTCCTGCGCTTCCTTTATGGGTGGATTGCGCATGTTGGAAAAATTTACCAGCAGCATCTTCATGCATTCCATCGCTTGTATGTTGTTCAGGTGAGGATCGAAGTTTGCAAGTGGCTCTTCACATAACCTTCACGTGGAGAGCGAAACAACATTAGAACATTCTGAGAAACCTTGGGATAGTGTAAATGGATTTCAGTGCTGATATAATCAACTAATTTCAAGAAAAATTCCAAATTTGTTATTGCTCCCATCTGGTGACATGTTGAAATAATAAGCAATACAGCTAGACACAAACAACAGACTGCTTGCCAAAACTGTTGCAATAGCTACAAATTTCTAATACTCTCATGGTAATCTAATAAATAAAATTTCTAATAACATCGTCCAGGTAATGGAAATGGAAATGAAGTCATTGGTTATTTATTTGAAAAGCACATATTGCTGCTCTAGTTTATTACAGCATTATATGTAACTCATGAGTTGTCATTGTATAATTACTAGTCATAAAATCACAAAAAAGGTGAGAACTGTAAATGTTTTTATAATTAGTTTAATATCTAGGAGAGTTTATCTACCTGTAGCTTGAGTAGAGGTAGAATCGTATACACTGCATCAGAATTTGGCAGGTGTCATCGCCTGGTAAATGCTGAATGACTATATCTTGTCTCACAGCTCGGATTCTGTCGGCGACAAAGTCATAGACGATGTTCCATGGCACGTCTTCCCTAGGAGCAATCCTGTCATTGAACCAGAATTATACTGTTTATGACATACAAACTAGATACCGGTATCGAATTACAATACACCCTGCCGAGCTGCTACTGTCCCATTGTGCATGAATCAAATTCCAGGGTAGGTATAACTTAAAATTTTCTATGACCCTTTATTATGTTAACTGAACAGGGGCGACTTCTTTTGCTCTGATGCAGTGTTGTGGTTATGAATAGTGCACTTACTTTTCTAGGAGATAGTTCATCGTCGTTGCCAGTACAGGAGCAGGTCTCAGGTCCCAAGGATCAGGAGTGGCTTTCCCAGCCGCACAGCGACTAAAAGCTTTAACTGTTTTGCTAACATCTGCTTTTGACCTATATGTGATACTGACATCAGTTAACATTGTGTTGTACATGCGCTAACATACTACAAATGGAAACAATCAAAAATTATTATGTTTTAATAATATGAACATGGTAAACAAACTTGGAATTCTTTTTGTATCAGAAATTTGTTCCGATTTTGGCACTACTGTACACTACTGGCACTGACACTCCACTGCACTGCCGGCCATTTGGAACCTACCTTTTATTCTTAACATTTTTCTGTGTGCATTCTTCTACTTCGAATTTGTGAAGTAATTTTTGATGTTCACGCCTGCAACAAGTTTAGTAATGTTTAGTAATTAAGCTACACATTAAGTACGGTATGTGTACTAATCAATGGTGTAGTAATGGTACTGTGTATACACTGTATTGTAATGCTGTAGATTGGCCTTTAGGCTCTATTACTATCAGTAATCCATCACAATTCACATCACTAAGTCTGAGTCTCGACCACTACTACGAATCCGACTACTAGGGCCGAAGGATATAAGATTAAGAGATGTCCACACTTGCACATGTCGCACATTGGCGAAAATGCATTGTGGACAGCTCTTAGTCGTATATCCTTGATGACCCACTACTACTACTAGTACTTCTATTACTATTGCTGAAGAGGTAGTTGTCGTATATGTAGTACCCGAGGTGTCGGCGAGTATGTCGCCTACGCCTACTCCCTAACCCTAACCATATCAAATAGTTACCTCGGGTACATATTATACGCCATTATACGACAACGACCCTTCGTGCATTAGGCCCTACTATTAGTATTAGTACTACTACTACTACTAGTACTACTACTAGTACTAGTAGTAGTAGTCACTAGTAGTACTAGTACTTAGTACTAGTAGTATTAGTGTGACGCATCAGCCTGTAAGTCAGCACAGGCCCTTGGAGGCTCGTTTCAAGAAGAGCTTCGCTCTTAATAGGAAGTGTCTAAACAACCGGATCCGGTTTCGGTATCGTGAAAACTAAACAACCGGCTCTCTTCTCTGATTGGCTAATTTTGTCACTATTTCATTTATTATTATTTTTGGCTAATTTTATTTTATTTTAGAATTAGGGATAGGGTTAGGGTTAGGGTTTGGGTTAGGGTTTGGGTTAGGGTTAGGGTTTGGGTCTATAGCTCTAACTTTCAAGATGGTTGCAGTGGCTCAACGTTAGAGCGTTCGCTTCTTGATAGTAAAGTACCGTGTTCGAACCCCATAAGGTGTTTTTATTTTCCTCTGCTTTCTGTATTTCTTTGAATTTTATTTGTTTCTGCATTTATTTGTTCCGTATTCATTTATCTGTTCTGTAGGTTGTAACTTTTGTTTACGTTCGGAATTAAATATATTTCTTTATGTTTTGCATTAAAAATTGCCCTATTATATATTTGTCCTGTTACGTTCGGAAACTGACCAATCAGAAAAGAGAGCCGGTTGTTTAGTTTTCAGGCCTCCGAAACCGGGTCTGGTCGTTTAGCCACTACCCTCTTAATAATAATAGTATTAAAACTATTATGCTCTTCTTGAAACTTGAGCCTCCAAGGGCCTGTGATTCTGTGAAGTCAGGCAGTACTACTGCTACTAGTACTACCAGGAGTAAGATAATATAGGATCCTATTATTATTATTATTATCCTAGGATCCTATATTACCTTCTCCTGGTACTACTACTACAGACGTACAGTACTAGGCCAGCCTACAGTCTACAGACTAGTATTAGTAGTAACAGAGTTAGTTAGTTAGTTAGTTAGTTAGTTAGTTAGTTAGTTAGTTAAGGATAATGGGTTGTGATAGGCCTATCCTAATATGCACCCATATCTTGCGATTTCATGAATCGGTCTATTCTGGCCAAAAAGAGTACAGGACACTCACTACACTAGACTTACTACATAGTAGCACTGGCAGCAAGAACCAGCAGTCCGCTGCAGCTACAGCACACACAAAGCCATTGTCTATATATATAACATGTTATATATAGACAATGCCCGTGTGTGTGCTGTAGCTGCAGCGGACTGGTTCTTGCTGCCAGTGCAGCTGAGAGGGTCTATGTCCCCCGGGGTACTGCCGGAACGTACCCTGGGTACGGTCCGGCATAGCTCTAGTACTATAGCCCGCGTTCGATTAACTGCCGCAGGGCTATAGTACATTGTCGGCTGGAAATACCAACTACGACC
>NW_014577090.1:756186-789295 GCF_000485595.1 Priapulus caudatus | reverse complement strand
CATTGTCTATATATAACATGTTATATATAGTCAATGGCGGTGTGTGTGCTGTAGCTGGTGCGGACTTGTTCTTGCTGCTAGTGGTTTATAGTACCAAATTAAAAAATCAAAGCAATTCTCTAAACAGCCATATGGTGCGTAACGTTAGTCGTTACGTCGTTAGTCGTTAGCCTACTATGTATGGGTGCAAATCCACTTTAGGTACCTTAGCCTTAGGTATCACGAAGTGATGCACAGATCATCATTCAACTGATGCACAGACTTTCCGTATATCAAGGAATGATGCAAAAACCCTAACCCTAACCCTAACCCTAACACACTTCGTGATACCTAAGGTTATACTTTATTACTTAGGTTTGGGTTAGGGTTTTTGCATCATTTCTTGATATACGGAAAGTCTGTGCATCAGTTGATGATACACAGAAATGTGTGCATCACTTCGTGATACCTAAGGTGCCTAAAGTGGATTTGCGCCCTATGTATGTATAATGTAACGTAAACGCGTATGTATACGATAGGCCGTAGTCGGCGCAGTGACATCAATCAAAGCCATCATGGCCAAACTGTACCATCTTCAAAGGATCCCTTTACTTTAACTTTAGCTTCTTTGTTTCTGTCATCCCATATTTTAATTCTTTTTCTTCCTCTCTGGTTAATCGACTTTTTTGACTGCAATCCACAGTGTTATACTTATAGTCTGTCTACTTGTCTCTCTCCATCTTCGCCTTCATCTTCGGTATAGTCCCTAGACTCTGAAGACAAATCTTTATTAGGTTATACACATACGTGTTGTAGTTGTATATTTTTATTACTAACTAGGATGCTGCAGGAGTGCGCAAAGTGGATCGTCTTTGTGATTGTCAGTTCAATTAAAATTTGTTTCTTTCAGGTTGGTATCATCTACGTCTTTAATCTCATTGTTGGAACAGGGGCGCTGACAATGCCGAAAGCTTTCGGTGAAGCAGGATGGCTACTGGGTCTTATATCAGTGTTTCTTCTCTGCATTATGAGGTTTGTTATTTATAGGTGTAAATTTGTTCCCTGTGGATCAGAAGCAGCCTGTTCATTAGATACAATAATGTGATTCAGCAGAGTACGAGCTATATAATCTAACATGTAGCGTAATGTGACGCTACTCTGTGCTGGGTTATGTTATTGAGTCTAGCTGTCTAAGTCACCATGCATGTGAAAGCTAAGACCATTAACACTCGGGTTATACAAAGTTAACAAAAAATTCCAGGAATGTGCATCAAACAGGCACTAACTAAAATTACATCACTCACTGAGTGGTGTAAATATGAAGACCTAATAAATATTTTGGTTTATGAGCTACCTTTTAACATATACTGTACTGTGTTGATAGATTGAAAATGTAGCACGTTGTACATGGTATGTGTTAATAGATGGATGTACAGGCATGATTGGTTACAAAAGTCGATTGGCTTGTAGATATTGCAGGTAAATGTGTGTTATTTGGTTTACGTTATGCAGCCTGATCACAGTTACATTCGTCGTTGAAGTGATGGCTTCAGCAAACGCTGTGCTGAGCTGGAAGAAGCTGCAGAGTTTAAAGAAGGTATTGTACAATTATATATACTAGTTACAGGAAAATTTGAAAGAAAAAGATCTGCTATGCGCTCGTATAGAATGCGAGTCCAGGAGCAGTGAACATTTCTGTTGATGATCTCAGAGTATTACTAGGAGTTGTAGCTAAGGCTTGAAATGAAAATAGAATTGATAGGAATTTAGTGCAAATGTTTGTAAGTATAGTAGTGTTATAATGTTCTTATAGGCCGGTGATATTTCGGACAAAGACATAGCCAGACAGTTGGACCCAGATTTCCATGAAGAAACGGAACAGAGTCCACTGCTACACCAAAGTACATGTATGTCATTATTGAGTATTTAGGCATTGTGCCTGTATGTATAACTTTTGTTACTTTTAGATGAAATGTTTTCTGATTTACCTGTGAAAATATTGCCTATTCTCTTAGTTTATATCTATCAGTATATATAATTTCATTTTAGGTAGGAGTGCCAAGTTTAACGCTTCTGTTAAACCATGTAACTACTACGAGATATCTGAACGAATTGAGATGGTATGTCAGAAATCACATGCAATGAGAGTTGTAGTGATTATAATTTTTAGTTCAAAATGTCTAAGGTAATGATAACATTATGTCACATGTACAGTATGCATGAAAATTGCCCATTGACAAGGTGGGTTTAGACGTTCTTTGTATTGCTATGTTTAGACCCTGTAGCTTTAGCGCTTGGACGAATTTGAGCCAATTCCATAGTATTCTTAACATTTATATTTATCACTTTTATATATTATATACTATATATTATTCACTATTTATATTTCAGGGCCAGATGGCTTCAACATTTTTCAGTAGATGTAAGTATAGTCTAATGCATCTCAAATATCAATAATATTAGCATGTCTGTATTCAGAAAAGGTCTGGTGCTAACTATTCTTAGTGCCATAGAGAAACTGGTGATAGCCATTGTCATTGCTGTTTATAACCACAGAGTCAATATCATTACAAAATTATGGTCACACAAATAATTATTCTTGTCAAATTCATAGCTGTGCTTTAATTTCCTACCGCCAGGTGGAGTAAATCTGTTCTACATCTGCATAGCAGTGTATTTGTATGGGGATCTGGCAATATATGCAGCAGCAGTACCGAAGAGCCTGAGGGATGTGGCATGGTGAGCAGAGTAGGCATATTTCTGTTACTAACATGGAATATGTTGAATTAAAATCGAAAAACGTGATGACAAGGAATGGTGTTATCACATGTCATGTGTTTGTCTGCAGTTATAAGGTGAATGTGACTAACAACTCTGAGGGCAATGACGAGACTGATCTCTGTTGGCCTGGAACAGAAAGCAAGATCACTAGATTTTCTGCCTACAGAATTTTCTTAGTAAGTTATAATAGCGGCATAAGGCTGGCAAGTTATCACAATCGTAAATGATATCTGCAGTTGTACGTATGCATTGTGTAAGAATGCTTACAATTTGCTGTTTTTATTGTTGCAGTTGGGATTCACATTATTTCTCGGTCCATTTACTTTCTTCAACGCGCAGAAGACAAAGTACCTGCAGTTGTTCACGTCAGTCATGCGATGGGTTGGTGCGTATTGAAGGTGCTCTCGTCGCAATATGCTTCATAAATATATTATTTCGTATTCGCACACAAGATGTGAGTGTGACAGCATTCAGTACGGTTTACACTAATACCGAGTTAGTCTAGTATTTCGAGTTAGGCTCTATGGGGGCACAGCACCCCGTTCTGCTACAGCTAGCTGTGACAGCTTGCTGTGAGCTGTTGTAGGCTGACGTTAATAACGGTCGTCTTCTTGCAGCGTTCCTGATCATGATCATCGTGGCAGCGATACGGCTGGCGCAGGGGGAGGGGCACGGCTCCCCGCCGGTCGCGCAGTTCGCCGGCGTGCCGACACTGTTCGGCGTCTGCGTCTACTCGTTCATGTGTCATCACTCGCTGCCCTCGCTTGTCACGCCGATGCGTGACAAGTCGCACCTCTTCTCCCTCCTCGCGGCGATCTACGTGACCATCTTCACCTTCTACATGCTGCTGTCCTTCACCGCCGTCTTCACCTTCTCCAAGCTGGAGGACCTCTACACGCTCAACTTCGAGCCCACGGGCGGCGCCGACGCTGTTGTCAACGTCGTGTTCATCCAGTACTTCCTCGCGTTGTTCCCCGTGTTCACGCTGAGCACGAACTTCCCGATCATCGCGATCACGCTGCGCAACAACCTCAGCGCCCTCTTCCTGCGAGATTCCCGCAGCTATCACTGCTGCGTCACCCGCCTCCTCTTCCCGCTGCTGACAATAGCGCCACCTATTGTCGTGTCGTTCTTCACGAACAACCTCGAGTTCTTGGTCGGCATCACGGGTTCATATGCGGGCGCGGGGATCCAATACGTTTTGCCAGCATTCCTCGTGTACTACGCACGGCTTGACACGCGCATGATCCTGGGGTCGGGGGTCAAGAATGCTTACCGGTCACCGTTCAGTCACACAGCCTGGGTGGTCATTGTACTGCTGTGGGCAGCCGCAGCAGTTGTGTTTGTGACGGTTAATCACATCCTTACAAAGTTGTAGCGCGTTGTTACGGGAAGTATTTCCCTATCCGTATGGGTGAGATTCATCCACTCCCCCTTGCATATTGCTGCTGGGTCGTTCAAGCCAGATCGGTTTGAACGTGTTTTAAATTAATGCACGTCAAATTTTCGACTGCGGCATGTCATTGCGAAGTATTGTCTTTTAATATTACGTCCTACTGACCTATCGCAACAAAGGCTAAGGCTGCCTCCAAGTCACATGAGGCGGATTGGTTAATTATTATCACACCTGTGATCATCGCGCCAATGTGATATTACATGTACATAAATTAGGTTATCTCAAGAGAACAATGCAGTTGTGTGAGTTAATAACCGTATACGCGTGTGATGGCAAATATCTTTACCTGTATTTTTACATGTATATATACATATGGATATGTGTGTATAGGAATTTTTACAATTGAGATTCTACTGGAAATATCTTCATTTACAGTTTACAGACACTAAGGAACTGTCATATATAAGGAAGAAATACACATTCGCTATTACACTCATAGTCGCATACAGCTATGGTAAGAGTATGCTGCAGTAGGAGTTGTAAGCCAGTCCTACTTTTAAAATTCAAGATATATTTTAGGTATGTTCCATTATTGTTTATGGAAATATTTTGAGGGGAAATCGTGATATTTTACAATTGACCACAATATAAATGTGAAAACGGCAAGTCAGTCTTTTAATTTGATGCTTCTGTCAAACATTCACTAATTTCATTACACAGTGACATACATGAAGTTAACCCTCTTTATTATAAGAGAAAACTGCTATCATTATTTGATTGGATAATGCCCGGCACACAAAAATCAAAACGTTTTAAATGGCCTGCATCTACTGTCGTCGAAGAAATACCTAATAAATAATAGCTTACAAAATTAGTTCAGGAAATACGGTAGAAATGGCTATTGATGTAATAAAACACCCCTTTGTCTCATATATAACTGTAGAATATGACCTCTATTATGACTTGCCACACAAACATGCACGCCTGCATACACATACGCCACACACAGCCACGCACACATACAAAACACACGCAGTACTAGGCACCGGCTGCAATGCCCATAGTTTGGTTCACAGTGAACGACGTTTATGTGGTTTTTCCAAATGTTACTGGATGCCAGACACATGATTTACACACATAAGAATACTGTAGTACAATTTTTTGCAGCTGGTTACAAAGAAACAAATTATGCAGTTGCGCATCAGTGACACAGGCATACACACACGCACACACGCACACACGCACACACGCACACACGCACACGCACACACACACATGCACACATGCACACACACACATGCTCACACACGAACGCACGCACACACACACTGATGACTTGCAAACACAACTTCAGTTAATTAACACATAACATCAACTCCGCTATCTCATACAACACAATATTTACATATGCAGTTACACCATTTGTATTCTAACGTTATGGTAGTGGATATCTTTGCATTGCTTGCAATTTCCTAACAATATACATTACGTTGACGTTTTGCACTTAATAGTCGATTAGTAAAACCTTTTGTAACGACTGTATAAACCAGAGCAACGTGAACGATTCTTGGTTGATGATGCAGCCGTTATAGATGCTACTAAGAGCGTATAAAGAAGGAGAGCATACAACGGTGAAATGCTGAAACCATGCTGCAGTATTAGTCAAATTAATAAACTTTGCCCGTTTTATTTTGACGATTCTTTGTGTTATTATTGATCAGCTGTCCTACCATGCTAATATAAAACAAACCGCTTGTCCCTACGATGCCTCTACGCTGAGATAATGAGCGGTGAAAATCTGGTATTTTCGCCGAAAACCGACTCGAGATCAGTGTTTACTCCAACTGTCTCTCGTTCTGGTGATAGCTTCGGGAAACCTTGCGTGTTTACGTCATTCATTGACAATAAAATTTCTTTTCCTTCTACTATCTTTGCTCGCATTTCCAGTCATTGACGCAGCCATTACTCCACAAAAACGCCTTGTTATTTATCGCCATGGTAATGACCCGCCCCTTACGCTGGATGTAGTAATGCTGTAGTAATAACGTATCGAGTCAGCGCTACACAGCGGCGACCGGAAGCAACATACAGTCCACAAAACGAGAGACAGTTGCAGTAAACACTGATCTCGAGTCGGGTTTCGGTGGAAATACCAGATTTCCACCGCTCATTATCTCAGCGTAGAGGCATCGTAGGGACAGGCGGTTTGTTTTATATTAACAAGGTAGGACAGCTGATCAATAATACTGCAAAGAATCGTCAAAATAAAACGGGGAAAGTTGATTAATTCGACTAATACTGCAACATGGTTTCAGCATTTCACCATTGTACGCTCTCCTTCTTAATACGCTCTTGATGCTACCATAACCACTCCATGATGACAGCATGAACACAGAAACGATCATAGCAACATTAGCTACCCATGACAAGGTATATAAAGACCCAACATGCTTGCTGTCGTTTCACTGCCGGCACACATGCACCCAACAACTTACTGGAATATACGCTACGATGTACAGCAAGATTACAGGTAAATCGCAGCAGATGTATTTTCATACACACCTGCTCGTTCACCCCTACACATTTACAACCAGCATTACAGTACGTCCTACACACACTACACACAGAAGAATGGCGTTGAAATCTGAGCATCGGTGGACATGAGGCTAGCTGACAGTAGCAGATGACTGCAGCAGCTCTGGTAGGATAGTTGTAACTGATTTATTGTGGTTGTTGCCACGCAGTCTCGCTTATAACCGGGAGGCGACAAATTCCTTCCTGCAGTTATAATCTCTAGAGAGTTCTGTGGCATGCTCCACGCTCAGCTTCCACTAGCAGTGGAGCCACCTTGTGGTGGCTTCATAGCAGTTACTGGCAGCTCTCCTTTATGAAGAACTCAATACAGATTTCACAGAGAATCACCCTTTGTGGCGCCACTCGGCTATATCTGGAAGCGGTGCCCCCTAGTGGTGCATTGCTACCCGGGTGGGTCTCGATCGGAGGGCTGCTACCACGAGCTCCTGTGCAAAGGGTTGAACAATCACTCTCGTCTTGGCAGCTGTTGCAGTTCCTTATGGCTTGTGCCTGGAGAAGAGATGTCTTTTCTTTGTTTAACCCAAGCTCTAGATGTTATTTGCTGCTGAAGCCGGGGCGAGTGAACAGTGGTGAGGTGGATCCGGCCTGGCTAGACGATGGGGTGCTAGAACCTATGAACATAATACGTAACACAATCACACTCACGTTTGCTGATATAGCAATGCGATAAAGACACAAAGGCTTGAAATCATCCTGCAAGGAGAAACCTCCAATCGAGAAGGAAGAAGAATTAGACCAGGACAACAACAAATATAAAGCCCTGCAATTAACAAAAGCGTCTGTGTAGCAGCACGTTACACCACACGAGTCACAACAACGTAATGTAATTGTATGGGAAGCTAGAGCATGCTTGCATACATACATGCGTACGGCTGATGTACTCAGGTATATATACGTCTTTGGCCGCATGTTACGTGACATCACGTTACATCTGCACAGAGAAGCATCGTTTCAAACTGTACATGGATGGCTGGACACATTGAAGAGTTGATCCTTTACCACGACTAATGTATTACCCTGAGAAGATTGTGCCGATTTGAACACAGAGGGTGCTGCTTGTGAGTATGTTGTCTGCGACGTTGACGGGATATTGAGGCTAGGGTAGGAAGTACCGGTGCTGCCATCTCTTGCCGCACCCAGATACAATGCATTGTTCAATGACACCTGTAAGAACATCGGTATAGTTTATCATAGGAAGAATAATTCGATGTGCGGCTAGAGAACCTTAACGGTTAACCTTATCGTGAAATAAAGCAACAGAGAATTAGATTGACTACTCCGCTGTGATCGAGGACGAACAGAGTTGAGATGACAGCACATTGGGCTGCTGCCTAGGAATCGTCAGGTGTTGTTATAGGTGCTGTTGCACTACGAGAGAGTGTGGTTTGCCGCGTGTGGTACCTGTGACAGCAGCTGAGCTTGCGTGAGCTGCGCAGCACTGAACGCATCCATTGCAGAGTAAGTAGTGAAATCTGGCATCATGACCGGTGGGAACGGGCGGAACAGACTCGACTGTGCTCGGCTAGCAGAGTCGTGCATGCTGCTGTAGGCAGAAACAAATGATCACAGTATGTTACATGGAACAAAATTTCAATCAAAGAAATGCAAATGTATTGCAGTAATTGAAAAAAATGCAATACAGACTGTGGCGCACCACTGAGCACCTCCATGTTGACATGCCCAAACAGAATATCACATTAGAAATTACCCATAAACATAGCATAGCAAACAGGAAAATTTCCCTCGCTCAAATGCGACGACTACGTATAGTGAGAATTGCATCCTGCATGCGCACGTTGGCGAAGCATACCTGTAAATGCTCTGTGAGATGTAGGCTGACGGGGAGCTGTGTGGTGTAGAGATGTGGTGCGACACAGGGCTACTGCCTGCTGCGGAAGACTTCTTCCGCTCCGACGAACGCGCCGTGGATGGTGACTCCCTCTCTGACTTTGTGCTGTGCGGGGACGTCTTGTGAGGGGAGGAGCTTAAAGGGAAGCTTCCGTGCGGAGATTTCTGCTGGTCCGCGCGCGCAGGAGACTTGTGTCGCTCCCTCTCCAGCTTCCCACTCTGCGTCACGTTCTGCTCTCCTCTGCTGCTGCTGCCAGAGGCATGCTGGGATAACCGCCCCTCTCCCCGCACTCCGGCTGCGTGTGCCCCCGGCCGCTCGCCGGCACGGGATGCCTGCAGTGATGCTGCTGCCCCTGTGTGGCTGCTGCTGGCATGCTGGGCTGATCTCCCCTCCACACGGCTCACTCCACCATGCTGCGTAGACCTTCCCTCGCCACGAACGCTTACCGGCTGTGCTGACCTTCCCTCGACCTTGGACACCTGGGAGGACCTTCCCTCCCCCCTGGACGCTTGCTGCGACTTCCCGTCGACCTTTGACCCCGGCATTGACCGGACCTCCCCGCGGGACGCCTGCTGCAGCCTGTGCTCAGCCAGAGCTTGCAGCAGCAGCCTCTGCTCCTCCTCCGCATCGACGACAGTGGGAGGCTGAGGAGACGGTTGCCGTGCGGGATGGTTAGGGGAGGGTGCGGACGCTGCAGACTGCAGCAGAGATGACTTCTCACCACTCAGTGATCGATGCGCCGACTGCCACGGCTGCGACGATGCCGCCGCCTTGCTACCGCCTCTCAGCAGCGAACTCATCGCTTGGGTCGCAAGTTGGCGTGGGGGACTAACGGTGCTGCTGCTTGCTGGCCCCTGTGGGCTGACAATGCTTCCACCTGGTGGCCGCTGTGGAATAAGAGTGCTGCCGCCTGGTGGCCGCTGTGGACTGAGGGAGCTGCCACCTGGTGGCCGCTGTGGGCTGACGGTGTTGCCACTTGATGGCCGCTGCGGACTGACAGTGCTGCCGCCTGGTGGCCTTTGCGGGCTGACATGGATGCTTCGACCCGTATACACGTCCTCGACCTCACCGGGCTCGCGCTCCGTCGCCGCGCTGCCATGCTGCTGTAGACTCGCCAGCAGCGACTGCGTACGCGAGAACAGGTTGAGAGTGTCGGTGAGGTGAGCTTCGTCGCTCGTTGACACGTCCTTGGCCTGCTTGCTGCTGCTGCTGCTGACTGTGGTGGCGGAGGCCTGCCTCCAGGAGACAAGCTCAGGCACCAAGGGGACCATACCCGTGCCGGTCGATTGGTTATTCGCGTCCACCTCGCCCGCTGTTTTCCTCCAAGACGCAACACTCACTGACGTCGCCTCTGCCTTCGGCTGCGCCTCGCCGACAACAGAGTCGGTCTGTTGCCGTGACGACGACGGCGGCGGGCTGGCTTTCTTGGCGGCCGGTTCGCTTGCGTCAGCGTTGCGCGGCGGTGACATCCACAAAGGTTTGTCCGGCTTACTTCCCAGCGCCTGCTCGGTGACCGACGCGACGAGATCCCCAACCGACACCAGCCTAGTCGCGGCAGCAACCGTCGTCGCCGCCGCCGCCGCTGACGTGGCGACGCCAGGCTGGGAGGAAGTTGTCGCTGCGGCGACGCTCGCGGACGGATGCTGCGGCGAGGGCAGACGCTCGAACAGCCCCGACGACGCGCTGAGGATGTCCGACACAAACGCGTCGTCGGGCAGAGAGGTGAGGGCGTACGGCGTTATCATCAGGTCAAGGTCGTCGCCAGAGGGCGCACCCATCTCCTGCTCTTCGTCCGCGCATCCGGCGTTGTCGTCGCGCTGCTTCGCCGGCTTGTGAGATTCTGGCCGCTTGTGGGACTTCGTGGCCGCACCGTCGCCTGTAGAGGGCGCTCCAACATGCGCTGGCGGCGCCGCCGTGCTGGGGCTATCCGTTGCAGTTTGCACTCTGGCGGTAATGGCTGTACTGTGGGTAGTGGTCGTCAGCGGTTCGGTGAATGCTGGCTGGGTAGCGGTGAGTGGTGGGGTGTCGATGGGGGGAGAGGAAGCAGCCAACGGACTCACCACCTTTCTCGAAAGCGTCGCCTGCTTTGGGCTATCAACCAATTATAATTATTAGTCACAATATTGTTGCTATGGTCACTACACAAGCTAAACCATTATTTAAATTTGCAGAATGTGAAACACTAAATAAAAGTATATAAAATAAATAATAAATAATAATACTATTATTAAATAGGGATATCAAAATTAAAAGTAATACTGAAATTGTTACATATAGGTAAATTAACATTTGATAACATGTTACATAATCCCAAATTTATAACAGGATAAAATGCAATATCTAAGAAACTAATAATAGCACAATAAGATCAGAGGACTGATGACTGATGAAGGTTCTGACCACTTCATATACTTACAAGCTCATAGTGACATCAGAATGTGCACCACGCGACTCTCTGAACAAAATCCTGGAAAAATATTATGAAAAAAATGTATACAGGATAACAGCACATTGTCACGCTCACTTGCTTTACATGCACACATCGGTCATGACAATGTAAGTGTATAATCATGTGTGCGAGTCAGAAATCAGAAGACTAAGGCGAGACAGCCAATGAGGTGGGTGTGGATGCGGTGAGCAGCTACCTGACATTCATCCAGCGAACAGGCCACATCGGTTTCAGCGAGGTTTCCAAGAACTGTTTCACGTAATCCTCAGATGTGTAAGAGCGAATCTTCGCCGTGTCGTAAATGCGCAATCGCAGCACCACCACTTCGTTCAGCAGCGACCTGTGTCAACGATGACGCAATCAACAGACGTGTTGCACCCTACCATTAGCAATGCTCATTGTATTTAACGGCACCTTTTATAATTAACAACACCCGTTATCATGAACGTCGTCCATTACCATTAAAAACACCTGTTATCGTATATCGTGTACACCTATCTTATCCAAACTCGTCTTGTTATATTCGACACATGTGTTGAGACACTTGTGAAACTTGTTTAAACAATTTTTAATTACATTCAAATCTACTCTGCCTAAAACATCCACAGTTTGAGAGAGACAGAGAGAGAAAAAATCGCTGAGAGCCATATAAGGTATACCTGATTCTGTCTGTCCATTTAAAGACACGGCGAGGCATGCGCTTTGCTTTCTCCTCACTCTTCATGCTGTTGTCATCATCTGCGGATTCTGTAATATTCTCACCGTCCCTGCAAAGCCGCAAACCACAAGTTAATAAAAGCATGACATCCCAGCACAGCCGCGACCCAAAAACTAATCATGAACATAAATGGTAAGGAAAATCTGATATAATGAAGTGAGAGTACTGAAGTATGAACATGTAAGTACAGGGGTCGAAATTAGATTTTTATTATGGTATCCATTCGGGATACCAGGTATTGAAATCTGGTATCCCCCCCAACGATCTGGTATCCCATTTTTTGGATAATAATTTCAACAATGTTGGTATCCAAAATCTTGAAATATGCAATAATAGCATTTGAAAATTATTAATATGTAATGTAAATATTATATAAAAACATGAAAACAGATTCACAGATATGCACAGACAAGTACACTGCATACGTATTGTCTAGACGCATTGTCTGGTTCGCTTTATACAAATGTATACACATCACATTTATGATCAACAACGGCCACGTTTACGCTTGCGCTTGCAAATATGCTATGCCTGCTGTATAACGCTAGTGTGGCATAGTAAGGCACGAAGGGTCGTTGTCGTATCAGGTACTACATATATGTACCCGAGGTAGTTTTAGGTTGTTTAGTATTATGTTTACATTTTTATATGAGGTACGTTTAGGGTTAGGGTTAGGGTTAGGGTACACTTCTGTAGTACAAGTCTGGTACACTTTGTGTATACATATATGTACCTCGGGTACATATATGTAGTACCTGATACGACAACGACCCCTTCAGCATAGTAAGGGTGCCTGAGCCCGCTCAGATCGCGTGCACTCGCTCTACGCGCACTCGCTCAGATGCGCTGCCATATAAAGTTGATAACTCAACAAGCACTATCCCGATTTTGACGATTTTTCACGACAGCATTGAAATCTTGTATCCAACACAAGAATCTACTATCCCGCAGATATCGGGATACCGCTAATTTCGACCCATGAAGTAGCGAACGGTCTGGCCACACATACATGGTTCTTGTTGTGTATCTTTCATGGTAATAAAACAATATTTAAAAAAGTGTTATGGTATTTAAGATTTGCCTACTTTGCAGTGGTTCCTACAGCTTCACATAGCTTCTTGTATTCTGCTACTTGTGCAGTCATGGCTGCTGCTATTGCTGCAATGCACAACCCGGCCATGTTATCAACTGATCGACGATAACTTGTATAGCTTGGATACTAGTAGCAAATGCGCATAACATTTAATCACGATAACGATAATGATATTTAATCACAATAACTGCTAATATTTCTGCCTGCCTTTAAGAAATTCCCAACCTTAATATTAAAATTTACCACAAGTGTAAATGGCCACCTCGACCAAAACCTCTCTTCTACACGCATTCTACCACTATCCGTGCCCCCCCCCCAACTAGCCCTGCGACCACTTGTCAACAATCCAGGCTTTACCTTGCTTTAGCTTTAGTATGGGAGCCTTCATAGCATCCTCCAACTCATCCAGCAACAGCTTCTTTGCTCGTTTCAATAGGGTTTCCTTGCCACAGGGAAGATGTGCGGCTAGGTGAGTGTAGATTAGGGAACGCTTACCGACTAGCTGCTGCTTACTCAGCCTCTCTATCCTGCAGAGGAGAAGGCGACCAGGTGTCAGTGTTGTTAAAAATAATTACCATAAAGACTACCACTCTGTAACAGCAGCAGCAGCAACAGCAACACCAGTGCTATCAGTATCACCGCTGCTATAATGAAGAGCATCAGATATGTTCCATCATCTTCAGTATCATCATCATAATCATCATCATCATCATAATCAACATCATAATCATCATCATCATTATCATCATCATCATAATCAACATCATAATCATCATCTTTATCACCATCAGCATCACCACCACTACTATTACCATCACTCTTCATCGTCAGCATTACCATAACCAGTAATATAATTTGCTAATACAAAATAAATCTAGATAGATATCAAGGAATATCATCCAGTTATTGAGCTGCTAATTTATGTAATGCAGTTATAGTAATTATTTTTACTTACTCCAACAGCATGTTGTTTACTTCTGGCATGAAAAACTTGCGTTTTCCTTCTTCTGATACCTTCGCAGCCTGCAGAGAATAACACACATCGATAAATTGACAAGTTTACACGAAACTTATGATATGCAACTAGATAAAACACTGAGGACTGGACATTATTTCATATTGCTTCTTCATGTAAACTTGTGTACCAAAACTCGTTTTCTATAGTATAAAACAATAATGGCATGTGAAAAATTGTACGGAGTAAAACAAACAGTTTGTTTGAAATAGCGGACAGCTAGAATCAACATGCACGCCCATCTAGTGCAGTTATGGTTAATCGTTTCAACTTTGAAATGTCGTGACCATCAAACATGTTTACAACTATTATCTTCATCGAGTTCAGCGAAACTGCCAGGAGGAACCATGCATCACTTGATTAATGGGACACATCCCTTTATACAGTGCAGCTATGGCAGTTTGACCTCTGACCCAATGCCAACACACCTGTTTGATCATGTTGATGTAGTCGACCAGTTGTTTAGGAAGTTCGTCCGGTAACTTAGGTGAAGCGCCACCACCTCCATCTGCCGGCTTGTGTGGAGCGCCTCCTACGTTTGGCGAGTGAGAACCGCTGCCGCCGGTGTCACGATCAACGTCGTCCACCATTGAACCGTGCCCTTTGACGAGCGAGAAAGATTATTCATCGTAAAGAACTACGAGACAACATCTGCCATGTCAACTAATGCCTGCACACAGACCTTATCACAACTCCATCGTCAGGATGGTAGCAATAAATCCATGCAGACGGGCGTCATTTCACATGATTGTAATACATATTATGTAGTTAGCTTAGCCAGAGTCAAGAGTAGAATCATACAGCTGATGTGGTAGTTATACGGTAACAAAACATGGTAACCACACTGGTGTAAGCCACATCTGGTAGGAGAGGAACTGAACGGCCAACTTATACCCGTACAGGTAAATTTGTTCATAAATCAATTTTTGCAGTGTATACATTATCCCAGGCTAAATACACGCTAGTCCAGGCTAAGTTAGCCCCCTCAATGTTTGAGTATTTTGTGTCTGTACACTGCGATTTAGTGCACGTCTAACCCAGACCTGATCCAGACTAATTTGATGTAGGATCAAAGTTTGCAGTCTGTACGTGGTACTAGACTCGATATTACTGCCTACTTTCACTTTAAGTGAGGCCATATATAATCTGTTTAGACGTTCAAACAGCTGCCCATTTCGCTGGGTTTCTTTGTAAGACTCAAGACTAATGACTTAAAACTAATGACTGCAACACTACAGGCTCACATACAAAGACTAAAGACTAAATTACTCATACCTATGAATACAAAGATTACATATCTAAATTCAATGAATAATGACTAAAGACCAAGGACTCTTGCATCAGGCACCGCACGCAACCTGAATAATTACCGAGCTGTTCCTGACTATCGCTGTCCTGCGCCACCACCGCTGTCTCCCCACTGACTGTCTGTACGGACGCCATGACAACGCTGTTAATGGCGTCTGCTATCTGATCCTGCTGATGCTGGTTCATCTTGCTCTGCGACGTTGCATTCGCCTGATGGATGGCCTTTTGTTTTAGCAGGTCAGCCACTGTCTTTCGCTTCATCGTGGAACCGATGAAGGCACTAAACGAAATTCGTCAAAACTCTGCATTAGAATGCACATCATACCAAGTTTTCAGTGCCATACGATGATGACGAGAAGTACAGCTGCTCACAGGCTAGTGAATCTACGAGATAGATTCAATGACAACGACAAGTATATTCATTATTGAGACAAATTTACTCTGAGAATCATCGATGCTAGCAATTTGTAAATACACCTTTTAGATTTTTTGGTAGATTTGTATACATTGTCTCCGTCTTTCCTCCGCACACTATCAATTCCATTGGTCATCTTCTTCTAAAGCCGAATAAAAACAAAGAAATACTATCTCAAAAAAAAAGTTAACACTCAAAATTAGCAACGCCGCTGTTGTTGATCTCCCATATAACAATGATAGCCGTAAGAGACACATCACACAAACATTATATACCGGTACCTTGAACTTTCTCTTTGGCATGGTGCCAGAGTCAGTGGACGGAGGTTCGTCATCATCCGAGCTGCGTAACACTCGACTCTGCAGGTCCAGAGAATAATGAGACATTATTACACTATCAGGATAACCGTAAGTACCCTCACATTCACAAATAATCACCGTATCAAATGAGCCTATCTGCTAGCATGGCTGACAGGCAACTCTATGCAAACATGTTTGCGATTAGAAGTTCTAAAAGGAAATCCTGGGTAACACAGTGCATCAAAGTCTACAATTTGACCTGCCAACAGATCTAAGAAGCCAGAAGGATGAATATCCAAGGCAGAGTTAGGAAGAATATTATTCTAGGGGACATGAATATTTCGTTTAGACGAATGAGTCAACTTCCTATAAAGCCAAACACCGTCATTAAAACAAGCCGTAAATTGACATTGATCAAACGTTAACATTAAAACAGCTAGAAGTGGTAACGTAGACAGAGGCAGCATCATTGACTCTCCAGCAAACACCATTCATCCATGCAACAGAGAGCACACAAACAGGTGGATACTGCAAAACCGAATTCGACTCCTCTGAACTACTAATGGCGACACACGATGCTGTTACCCTGTCAGTTACAGAAGAAATTGCTACCTTCACCATCTTCCTCTTCTTCATCAGTTTGAAGTCAGATGTATCATTGTCCGAGTCAGATATGTCCCGGAATTCCAGCTCGCCAGAGTTGATGTAGAAGCCTCCGTACTGAGTTGTCATCGTAGATGGCACGAGCTCATCGTACTGTAACCATGGCGACCGCAAAGTTAACACCTTGAAAAAACGCTAATGACCGGGCGTTTGGCACGGGGGCAATGCGTAGTGCAATGATTACACCACTGCTTCCCCATAACTTAGGCTATCTACAAGGAGTGTGATGTTCTTTCCCCACTACGCCATCTCTGTACGTGTGACGGGGCGTGGCGTTCATATATATACTCACTGCTTCGTCATTGTCGATAAATGGATCAGTGTCGTCGTATCCCATCCCAAGGTCAAGGTCATCTTCCCAGCGTCCATGTTTTCTCGTTTTCCCACGCTTCCCTGAAGCCGTGTGCTGGCCCTGCAACGGATGCAAAAACACCCACATCATGACCTGGAAACAACCTCACACGGACTGGGTCACGACCTCATGTCAACCGGGTCATGACCTCACCAAGGCAGGGGTTTCCACAGTAACATCACCGGCATACATGCTGACAGTAAGCAACAGAACCCAGTACACCTGTAATCAAGAGTGAAACATCTACAATCATGTAGAGTATTCACCCCTGTTGTAAACACACATCAGCAAGACTGCCGCAAATGACGACACGGTGAGAGGACATCTACACAAAGTTTTTCTACAACCAGTTTGTCAATACATACCGTTAGTATAAGGCATGAATAATGAAGAATTCAAATGAACACTGAAATATTGATGACCTTCACTATTCTAATGATGACCTTCACTATTCTAATGATGAAAAATTACAAGCTTGCCGTGTGTATGGATCTATGCACACATAAGCCATAACATGGCATGTTACATCATCACTGAATAAGACTGTTCGTGTAATCATCTCAATTATAAATGATCAACAGTTTCCAAGTAAGGGTTTCATTTATTTATTGTTAATATCTAAAGCAGAATGATTTATAAATGATAAATGAAAGTTAATTTAACCGAATAACATATGTGGAAACTTAGTGCAGAATTACGGTTGCATCATTGATACTAACACATGCTCATCAGTCATTTTTTCTCCCCGCCAGTAACTCAATTCAAAATTGAAACTGGTTCCTGATTAGAACTAAATAGAGAGAGAGCGCTACTCACATATTTCTTCTCAAACATGCGCGCGGTAGCGGCGAGCTTGTCCTCTGCTGCTGCATCCTGTGCCGCAAACGCCTCCTCCTCACCATTCTCCACTGGCCCCTGAAACACGAGGTGGTGAGAAATCAGTCAAAACAGGAGCGAGCATTGCATCAAATGCTTGTAAAATAGTGATCAACTGCCAGGATAATAGGCATGAATGGAATGCTATTTACATGCTTAGCCTATAGGCTAGAAGTATATATATTAAAATGACATTCAAGGTACCGTTTATAAGATGCATAAAATCATAATAATTATGTAAAATTCGTAGCGCGATTATAATAATTTCTTTGTTAAATTAGGCCTTTTACGTAGATGACATGTGACTAATATTAATAACCGATATATCAGGAGTAGATAATAGGGAATTCCCTATTATCTTCTCCTGATATATATATATATGCAGGGGGCATGAATAAGTATATGACTGAACTCAACTACACTATAGTAGCCCTATAATTTTAAAATGACTTGTGGCTATAATGTACAATACATGTGTCACTGTAAATGAACTCGTTTCACTTGCTAGAATAATTATACACACATGATTCTGATTGCATGAACATGAAACTATAAATATACGCTGTGGCTATATGCCCGGCAGCTGGGCACGGTCTTCGTTTTCCTAAATGCCCGGCAGTTCCTAACCCTTGTTTACTTGAGATAACGCTGAAAATTAAAAACTGCCGGGCATTTAGGAAATCGAAGACCGTGCCCGGCAGCCGTCAGATATATGTCGGCTGCCGGGCATATAGCCACTCTGAAAAATATATAATATTGTGGCTTCTAAGTTCTATACTGTACATGAAAATACACTAAAAATGCAGCTTATACATAAAAACAAAAAATCCATGTAAAGTAAATTATATTGCTAACGTATAAAATTGTACATTTTACAACACATCATGACTGATTAGTAATTTAAATTATGTCTGAGTAATCAACATGAAACTTGTTGTGCTACGTTTGTTTATATCTCATCATACTCTGATATAACTGAATCCGTAGTGATTAGATATTGTAACAACTAACAATCAACCCTACAAGAGATATACAAAGTTTTAGAAATTGCCCCTCACAAAAACCTACCACCCCTACCCGCATAAAATGGTACATTCCAACCCACCCACTAATCACCACCACTGCACCCGAGTTAATGCGTGGGGGTGGGTGCATCTTACACACCTACGAACAGCTGGTGCGCCTGCCTGCGCAGCCCTCCATGCACTGGGCAGCATATAATACGTGACACCCCCATGCCCCTAATATATTGGGCCAACCCACACGAATACTGGACACACAAAGAAACCTCGGGTAATTTGCCGTAATCAAGCGTCCAGCAAAGATGATCGGGCGACCTTCGCTGAGGAGACTATCGCTGTCGTGTCAAACATACACATCTTAGGATCAATACAAACTTTATTCTCTGATACACGGGCATACGCACATCACCACCACCCCATTCATTAAACTAGCACATGCCAAGTGTATACCCCTTATGGGCACCTCGCAAAATGGCAGCGACCCTCTGGTCCCGACCGTGTCCGTGACCGTGACCACGTCGCTAAGTGACCCATTGTGGCCAGGCGGACATGGTTTGACTAGATGCATTCAAACCTTTTCTAAACTGTCAAATCTAAAAAAATTCATGAACTCGATCGTACCCAAAATCATATCATTGTTCCTACAGATCGATGCATTATTCAAATGGGAAATAATTACACATTAGTATAATAAATATACAGAATTGCCATTTTTATGAATCTACAACACACACGTGTCTGTGGTTATCATGCGTTACTATTTCCCACATAACTGCATGCACATTGCGCAAACAGCATGTAACAGGATTTTAAACTATTTTTACAATGTTAACTTTTTTTTAAATTTCATGATTATAAAATGTTTCTAAATTATCCGAAACCTTGATGCATCAAACGAATAACTGGCAAACACTCTTAGACACTTCAGCACATTTCCTGACTCCATACTATTCGTGTACGATGCGGAATCTATGACATAGGACGTAGGGATTAAAAAATAACAGTCGGTAGCCACGCTAGCAGCCTAACGTACAGTACACGTACAATTAGCACCATTCCCCCCTTATCTACATCGAGAATCCATCATGCATTCTTTACACATTTTACCGAAATGGATGCCAAACAGTGAATGGAAACGCCTGTCAAAGTCACGTCTGCAACGTCTGTCACCGCACACAACTGCAAAACGTGACTACAGCATGCATGTCATTGGCCTCAGCTTGTATCTTGCCACCACATGATGGCAGACTGTCTGACTCTCCCCCCGGTTTATGCATTTCACAAGATGTCTGCTCTGTAAATATCTGGTCGTGTATCTAAATACCCATGGTTATATAGGGAAAGTCGCTGCCATACACGGGCAAAACCTGACACATTATTTTACGAAGCTACTTATGCTGCGGGTATGGCTATACTCGTTTATCCAGCGAGACAAATTTTAGACCCCACGCCAAGAGGTGAGCAAAGCCGATTTCCCGTTCAGAGGGGTTCGTGTCTGTACATCAATATGGGAGGAAAATATGGCGTCACCTCCATCTACCGAGTCTTTGTTGCATGACAGATTTATAAAAAAAACGTGACACTGCCACGGCAATTCCACGTTTTCGCGGTGCGTTCGCGGTAGCAAAACCAAACACGACGGGACGATTGAATGAACTTATCGTCACTCAGCGAAGCATGCATGAACGTGCACAAGAAAAATAACCTACTTCATGTTAGAATACCGGCACGGAATGCTGTACCGTACATACAGTGAAGGAGTAGCCATATTTTCTCCTCTTACCATAGCCTTTCTAACGAGATCGGTGTAGCTGATTTCGGGACAGCTTTCCAGCGTCGACTCGCCGATGGTCAAATTGAATCGTAGCGTTGGGCGCACTTTTTTCTCCTTTTTACGCGAAGGAGATTGTGGTACGGTCTGCAAATCGATTCTCCGTGGTGGCTCCATGGTCTACGAGACTAACAGACACTCATCACACGCAATAGTAGATGGTAATCGCACATTTATGACAGATATTGCACATTCACAAGTTCTTGTTTACCCGCCATTGCATTCTTATTGTGCGCAAGCGCATTGGGCGAACATTTCTAAGGAGTCTGCAAAATGACGCGCTTCATTTGCAAAAGATCGGAAATCACAACGAATAATAAATAAATACGTGTAATACTATGTTCAAGCTCATTATAGCTATGCTTTATTTTTGAGATTCTTTCAAGATACGACTATTTCAACCATATCACAACATAATATTGCTTTAATTCAATTCTAGCCAGATTTTCTCTATGAGCCGAACTCAACCACCGTAGATTATGCGCGTTATTCAAGCACGTTCTACAAAATGTTCTACACTGTTCATAAATGTTTAGTAGCTGCTAGACTAATAATAATTGTCTGGTAGTTGCTGAATGTCTAGTAGATATGGTGTAACAAATTTTACTTGGTGGCTTAATTAATCTTTTTTATGAACATCATACGAATATAGAATTAAAGCAGCAATGAAAGCAGTGCTGCCAACCCTCGGACTTCCAACATCTGGAGATTTTTTTTCACTTGAGCCTGAGGCTGAGAGACTTCATAAAAAAGCAAAAAAACATATAAAATTAAAAACACTAACCATCCTATATACAGGATATCCATCGATAGGGTATTGAAAGGGTTAAAAAAACAATGTGTATATGTGTAAAACGGGAATGTCCGTGCACGGAATGAACATTGAATTTGAACGAGTTGACGAAATGTTTATAATAAAAAATGTTTTTAGGACAATGAGAGAATCGCTTACGTATTCTATGAGGAAAAGACTGACATTATTCAGTTGAGGTGGTTCTGATAAATTCGTGAGAAGACTGGTGAAAATCTAGAGATTCTCGGCTCTAATTTGGTGACCTGGAGATGAAGCCCAAAATCTAGAGGGTTGGCAACTATGTGAAGGCCAAACAGAGCATTACCATTAGCCATTCTGCGATAAATTTATTATAATGAGACTTTGCAAGGGATTCCCAACTAGTGAACAGATGACGTTTATGGTGGGATGTAAGATCAAGAAATTGAAGAAGTAGGTATATATACAATGCATGCGAACTCAGTTGAAAGTGAGTAAAATGAATAATTCTGTACAAGAAAGGGTCAATATTGTATATTATGAAATATATGTTACAAAAAACCCCCAAAACAAGAAAACAGTTATTTCTAGTACTTTTGTTTTATTATATTAAACAAAAGAAATAATGAAATGTGCATGTTATTACAGTTAATTCACCACATGCATGCATGCAT
Source organism: Priapulus caudatus (assembly GCF_000485595.1). Lineage (NCBI taxonomy): Eukaryota > Metazoa > Priapulida > Priapulimorpha > Priapulimorphida > Priapulidae > Priapulus > Priapulus caudatus. Next base: position 767,208 of record NW_014577090.1, on the reverse strand, counting down.
GAATGAATGCAACTTATGAATGAATAAGGCATGCATGAAAGGAAATGTTGTTTTCTGTAGGAACAAAACAATTACAATATATCTTTTGCATCCTTATGTGGAAATGTGGAAAATCAGCATACACATTACACTTCAGTACATTGATAAACTTTGTAAAACATAACATCCTAATTCTGTATGCATTCACGATTTAAAGTACAATTGAGAGCTGAGCTATATATCACTGGTCATGAGCATGCAATCGTCCGTGGACTCCTTCAACTATTGGAACCATAATTCCCATAAAGTCGACCTCAAACACGTCCTCAGAGAATCGCATAGAGGACCTGCGTGCATTTTCCCGCACTGCAAATCTCTCCCCTGGGCTGAGAGCGAAGATTGTCTTCATGGCATCCGCAAATGAGGCTTCGGAGTCAGCAAGGAATCCCGTGCGTTTCCCATCATGCTCCACTACAATATCTAGTTTGGGACCGCCAGAGTCATGTGCTAGTACGATGGTGCCTGCCGCCATGTACTCTACCACCCCTAGAAATCACCAAAACGGGGAATGACAATTTGACAGACAAAAATCAACTGCAAACCTTTGTTGTTATAGTTAAAACTTGTGAGGCCCTGACCAAGATTTCTGTCTATAAACTTGGTTTATTAAGGCATCCACACTCAGAATTTACTTACATTTTTGTCCGGTTGCAATAACCAACATGTACATATCACTTTGCATGCAGGATTTGACAAGTAACTTTCATGTTTAATGTCAATAGAAGAAGAGGAATATCTAGTTATATAGCAAGCATGATGGGCGCAGATCTATCTAGGGAGTCGGGGGGAATGCTTGTCACAATGTTTAAAAACTGAATATTGATAGTTATTTGTTGGTTCCGTTCGATATTAGCAATCGGAATAATTTTGTATTTCATGCTAAAAAATCTCGAATGAAAATTCATTGGAGAATTTTTGTAGTAATGTCCAACAAATATCCTTAGCAATAAAAGAACGTTTCTAAGCATGCTGCAGAGGTGAGCATGCACCCCAGCCATACCTACCAATACCAAAGTGTTCGTTCCACATAGTGTGCAGGCCGATGGTGGCACTGCCTAGCTCACGCTTCAGCTCTACATATGGGATGTTTATTTTGAAGTCGACGAGGTCATCGACGCGATGCTCCGTGCACAGCTGTCTCAGCTGCTCCACCCGCGCCTCATCCTCAGCATTTCTACAGCTTCCCACCAGCACCAGGCGGTACCGATCCTGCTCCTGTTTCCCAACACCGCCGACGAACCTCGCAAAGCTTCGAATCTGCAGCGGATGATCCTTTTCAGGACGAAACTGCGCGACTGATATAATCGTGCGCGGTGCATCGTCGTCATCGGCCACCAGGGGACGCTCGCTGAACTCAGCGGTGCTGCATGGCGGAAACACGACGTGCATGCGGTCCTTGACGCCCCACAGCTGACGGATGTGGCCACCAGTCCAGCTGGAGTTACACATCACACAATCGCTCTGTCGCCCTACGACGCCATACAGCCACGCAAACACGTGATAATAGGCGAGCTTCGCGTGGCTGAGAGCGCCACTGTCGGTGATGAAGCTTGCGTTGTTGTGAGCGGGGCGGCGGTCAGCGACACGTGCTAGCATGTCAGTGCTGATTGTTGGGTAGTGGACGTAGCACGCGACCCTGCTGCCACCGAGGTACCGGAACATGGGCAGGGTGAAGGCGTAACCCATCGTGTCAATGTAGATATCAGGCGTTAGCTTCGTCATGGCTTCCCATGCCAGCCACATCGAGCCAACACTCTGACCTGCAGCAGAGACAATGAGTATGCTGGTGATGAGCTGATATTTTAAACTAAGGATGTTCATGCATATGCTCTGACCTACAGTAGACTGTTCACGTTCTCTGACCGTTCTCCTGTAGCATCTCAATTACCAAGAGCTAACCTGTAACTAGCATATTATTATGGAATGTGCATTCAGCATACCCTACAAAACTGGTGATGCAACTACTATTGCACTGTGATACCACTGATACTGTAGCAATGTGATATTACTGGTACTGCAGCAATGTGATATTACTGGTACTGCATATGATCAGAAGTAGATAATAGGGAAGGAGTGTGACCTCAATAAACAAGGGAAATTCGTCATTTACTAGCCTTAGAATACCTACGATTTACTACGCGTAACTCAACCAACTTGAGCTCAAATCACAGTACATTCGCCTAGCATCATGCGAAATCGTTTCCTCGTATACACCCGCAATCCGGAGATACAGACTAAAACGTACGACACGATTCTTCATTCTGTTGCCAGCAAACCGAATGTATAACCCGCCTAACTTGAAACAAAAGGCAGCTACTAACGACTCTTGCACACTCTTGTGCCCTCGGCGATGCGGTGTGGCTCGCTGGGAGATTGGACATCGACGCAACACTCGGCGAGCTAATCTTTGACCTATTTACAGCTGGTATGCCCCCCACGCACGCACGCCCACCGCAATCAGCATCAGCTCCAGCTCCAATCTCCCAGCAAGCCACACCGCATCGCCGAGGGCACAAGAGTGCGCAAGAGTTGTTAGTAGCTGCCTTTTGTTTCAAGTTAGGCGGGTTATACATTCGGTTTGCTGGCAACAGAATGGAGAATCGCGTCGTACGTTTTAGTCTGTATCTCCGGATTGCGGGTGTATACAAGGAAACGATTTCGCACGATGCTAGGCGAATGTACTGTATACGATTTGAGGTCAAGTTGGTTGAGTTACGCATAGTAAATCGTAGGTATTCTAAGGATAGTAAATAACGAATTTCCCTTGTTTATTGAAGTCACACTCCTTCCATATTATCTACTTCTGATATGATATTACCAATACTGTAGCAATATGATATTACCAATACTGTAGAATGGTAGTGTGTTGTCTCAACTACCAAGAAGTCATTGCATTATTATTATGGGACGTACATGCACACAAACTCTAGGATAAACACACGTGTACATAAGTTAAATATATTACAGAAAAGTTGAAAGAATTATTGACCTTTGTTACAGTTAGACGTACATGTGTCTTTATATAGCACCATGCAATATTACCTAGAAGTGTGAAACGGGGCCATTTGGAAGCCTCTACCCAGGGTCTTCTGGTTAGGAACACAAATTCCACGGTGCACGGCAAAGTGATGCCAAAGCAGTCTTTTGCCTTCTGTACTATGCTCGTCGCAGTTGCACCAGTGTCACCCGTATACACGACACAGTGCACATGCTTATACCTGCAAACACATTACAGTTCAGATTTTATATCTGCAACTAATCACAGGCGATTACACTCTACCATTTACAATTATTAATCACAGGATGAATTTGCTGATTAGTAATGACACATGATGATCACTCTAACAAAAATTTGGCATAGCAGGTTGTAATTGTAAATTCGTATGCCTCCATTACTTGATGATTTGCAATGACACATGGTAACTCACACATGAGCACTCTAATAAAGAATTTGGCACATGGTACTATTGGTAGGAAGATCCTTAAAATAATTTGTGAATTCATATACCTTCGCTATTCTTAGCAACTCGTCATTTGAATGTACTAATTTTATTATGAAACTGAATATGTGGTTTGATTATTAAATACATGGAAGACTTCCCCATGCTATGCCTGATTTCAATTACTTGCAAACACATATTCAATACTACTTTCAGTATATTAAGTTTCAGTTTGAACAAACCAGGATTGTATAAAGAAATTTTGCAGTCACCTGATTTTAAGTCGAAATCAGATTTTTTTTTACAATGTATATATATGCCTAGTTTTTTCAATGTTAAATTGATGTGAAAATATATACTAATAATCTGATGTTGGGAGAACGGACTGCTATGCATACCTGAGCTGTAGAGCTCTAATGGCACACCAGAGAACTCTTTCCCCTCCTCCACCTGCATTACAGTAGGGATGGAAAAAGCCCACCACTACAGCCTTCCCTTCCCTACTGTTATCTGAAATATCATGCAATATATGACAGAAAATTACAGCAGTTTTAAAAACATTGAATGTATCGATCGAGATAACTATAACAAATCTGTGGTTACCATATAAAATAGATTTAGATTCATTTATATTTAAATGCAGGGGCGGATCCAGGGCTGAAGCTAGACAGTATTTTTCCAGATTTTAAGGGCTCACCACCCCACAGTGGGTGCCGTTAGGCGCGGAAGCACATGGCGGGGGGTCTGGGGGGCCTCCCCCAAGAAATGTCAAAATTTCAAGGGTCCCTGGGCACAAAAATTAGCACCATTTGAGCACACATTTAGTCAAGCAGCAATAGCTAAAAACCATAATTATGGAATTTTATTTCTGCTTTGTTTTGCCTGCGCTTTGCATACCAGCAATTAATGCAGAATGATTGAAGCACTTCCCTTCTTTTTCAGATATCAAAGCTAGTTTTGTTACCATGTAAAATTTTGATTTCCTTTAAAGTCCTGTCAATGAATCAAAAGAAAAAGAAAACAAATAAAGAATATTGCCAAATTCCATCAAATTGTTTTCTGTATTTTTTAGCGCAAAATTTCGGAGGGCACTTTGAAATCTAGACCGTATTTTCCAATACGGCAAATACGGTCTGAATCCGCCCCTGAAATGATAGAAGGCAAAAGCATCTATGAAAACTTTGATTTATCGGAAGTGATACAGTTCTCTCCATAAAAAAGTCCATGTATAATCTATGTCTATTTTGTCAAACACTCACTGTCATGAATTCCATGCAGTTTGGCCCGTCCAATAAACCATAAATATATCCTAAGAATGAGCACAACACATATAGGGAGCAGAAAGAATAGTCCTGTCACAGCACCTAGCAAGTACAGCATCTTCGCAGCATTTGTCCTGCAACAAAATATACCCGTGACTATATAATTTCATGTATAATCTACACATAACTAGAGATATGTTCCCATACAGCTAAACTTTAGGACAGTTTTTTACGTTGGAATTTTCAAGTTTTGATAGTATAATCTTGATTGAATAAGTCACTATGTAGATCTCGCTATATCTAGTTCTACTGCGAATGGTGGTACAATAGTATGATTTTACTTGTTATTCCAATTTGACTCGGATTTATTTCATTCTGTATACAGGTAATAAGACAAAAAATTAGTTATACAGTAAAATTCGCATAAGTCGTCACCGTCTAACTCGTAAATTCGCATAAGTCGTCATGGAAGTCAAAGTCCTGATTTTCTCTCGTATTAAATCCATTGGAATAGCCCCTCCTAAGTCGTCATTATGTACAAGTTGACGCCCTCAGACAGGTCCCATGTAATACAAATAACAGTAATTTCCCATCTGTAAGTCGTCATCAGAAATGCCAATGGAGCGCGCGCGCACTGTACGCTCAAGGGGCTGTCGCAGCTCGCATTTTTCAGCTCGCACATCCCCCAGATTCCCCAGTGTATGCAGCCCAATGCAGGGTGCGAAGTTAACGCGAGCCCGGAGTCAAATGCTCCATGATTTACTGCCGGACTCCTTGATTTGACATAATAATGCAGGAGTCCACGTGACTCCCTGAAAATTCTGCTATGCTAACTAGTTCGCTCCAGAGCACAGCATTGCGGAATTACCGTATTTTTTCAGCAAGTGTTCCATGAAAATTTGGCAGGCGTGCACCGCAAATGTCCTGCAATGTCCAAACGTGTAATCAACAGCGGGTGTTACAGATAGCCAGCGTGTGCCGCGTTTGCTGCTATTACGTACGCTGAACGTGCATTATGGCCACCAGTGGTGTCGATCGATGTACAGACCCAATTGTTTCATGTCTGCTATGTATGTGCCCAAGAGCAGATAATACACAAGAGTGCGGCACGAGTTCGGCATTTTTAACCGATTTTTCTCATCAAAATTTGCCACCAATAAAGAAGGAAGTGTATACGTTCCTCAGCTTATTATGACCACTAATCACTCACCTTCATGGCACTGATATTTGTTAACATATATTTGCTAGCGTATTGCTGTAAATCGTAATCTTGCACGACCTGAATTCGATAAATTTACCGAAAAAATGGCGACTTGTTGCGAGGTATTTAGACAGAATTAGAAGCTATCGCTGCGCCAATATTTAGCAACGGACAGTTTCCAAATCATGCGTGCCCCGATAGGGTTGAGAGAATCTAAATTTCGAATTTTGATCTCGTGAGGAACCGCAGCCAAGCGCACGGCAATGTGTACGTGTGGTGATCGTGTTTGTGGCCACCTAACAACGGTTGCTATGCCTCCCCCCATACACACAACGTCTCGTAACACATACCAGACACAGCTACTTAGTACTTATTAAAAAAAAACATTTTAGTTTTGAACGTGATTTTATTCTTAGCACTGTCTTACATAAGTAATAATAATAATAGCAATATAATATTATATTTTATACAATATAATATTTTATTCTTAGCACTATCTTACATAAGTAATAATAATAATAGCAATATAATAATATTATATTTTATACAATATAATATTTTATTCTTAGCACTATCTTACATAAGTAATAATAATAATAGCAATATTCTCTGTAGTAGTTTGCAGTAAGTATCACATTACGCGCGCGCAGGTAATCAAGTACGTTAAACCCCTATCGGGGCACGCATGATTTGGAAACCGTCCGTTGCTAAATATTGGCGCAGCGATAGCTTCTAATATTGTCTAAACACGTCCAACAAGTCGCCATTTTTTCGGTAAATTTATCGAATTCAGCTCGTGCAAGAATACGATTTACAGAGCAATACGCTAGCAAATATAGTTAACAAATATCAGTTCATGAAGGTGAGTGATTAGTGGTCATAATAAGCCTGAGGAACGTATACACTTCCTTCTTTATTGGTGGCAAATTTTGATGAGAAAAATCGGTTACAAATGCGGGAATCGGGTGCCGCACTCTTGTGTATTATCTGCTCTTGATGTGCCGCAAACCTACGCCGTGTGTGGAGTATGTTTATGACTGCGTAGGGGTGACGGGCGCCTGGGAGGGGAGCCCTACTTATAACTTATAAGTGGACAAAATGACGACTTACGCGTATGTCGTCATTTTCGTAAGTTGGCACAAATATGCTGGTCCCAAAAGTGTCAACTTATGTGAGTTTTACTGTAATACTAATAGTAAATAAACGTGGTGTCCATCCAAATTATGTTTAGTTAATAATTAGTATGTTGTTTACATCAAATTTTGCATACAATTTTTGGTGTACACAATAGTCAAGAACATTACAAGCACAAACTAAAATTCAAAAAATCGTATAACTGATACAAGCTGAAATTTAGGCCCCCCTCTGCTGCAAAGCTAGCTCTAATAGCTGCGGCAACCGTACGCGGGCTATATTAGTTACTAGAGCTACTGCAAAGCAGGAAGGACAGCTAGCACTACTACTAGTAGTACTAGTACAGTATTAGTACTAGTAGTAGTGCTCATAAGGTCTATGTCCCCCAGGCCCCAGGGTACTGCCGGAACTAGCTCTAATACTATAGCCCGCGTTCATTAACTTCCGCAGGGCTATAGAACATTTTCAGCTTGATTTCGTAACTGCAACCTCTCACCACCTGTCCACACAAAAAATGGATCGCAAAACGCAAAATCATCGAGCTGTTTAACACTTATTTATCTACATGGACATCTCACCTATCTTTTTGAACACTTTACACAACTTTACACCATGTATTTATCCTTTTATTCTACAAAGTAAGCACTACTGGCATTTCATTTTGAAACGAAGTGGCGAGCGCCTGCGTGACGTCACCAGTATTGGCCATAGCTGCCATGTGTTTTGCGTACATATGCGGTAACGTCACACGTGCGCACACCACTTAGTTTCGAAATGAAATGCCAGTAGTGCTTACTTTGTGGAATAAAAGGATAAATACATGGTGTAAAGTTGTGTAAAGTGTTCAAAAAGATAGGTGAAATGTCCATGTTGATAAATAAGTGGTAAAGTGTTAAAAAGCCCGATAATTTTGCGTTTTGCGATCCATTTTTCGTGGGGACAGGTGGTAACAGGTTGCAGTTACGAAATCTAGCTGAAAATGTTCTATAGCCCTGCGGCAGTTAATGAACGCGGGCTATAGTACTAGAGCTATGCCGGAACGTACCCTGGTAACTATCTGATGATAATGTGATATGGTTAGGCGTTAGGGTTAGGGAGTAGGCGTTGCCGTAGGCGACTCGGACTCCCTAGACTCGTTAGTGGAGTAGGTAAGGGTTAATGGAGTAGTGGAGTAGGGTAGGAGGTAGGGTAGTACTAGTCACACGCACTTGAAGCGTTTCAATAAAATATAATGGAATGCTAAATAAATACGAAATCTACTACCAAAGTCAATGACACGTTGGGCGAATGTTGACATCGGCTTTCGCGTGTACACAAAATCAAGCTTGGCCAATCACGAGCGGGTACACATTATTTTTATCGCCATCTATCCGTGGACAATATCATCATCGCATTTTGCAGTCTTTTATAATCTAATCGTTTTAGCTGTTTAAGAAACAATATATCTTATGTTTGATTACTTATTTGGCTCAAGAATAGAGAGCATTGTAAATTGTATTATTTTAAGTGACAAAGGCAAGTATATTAAAAAAATATTGTTGGTGCGCAGAATTCAGCAAAATCGTCGGCGTCGGACTTCCCACATACACAGAGATGGCGCCACGGCACTGTTGTTGATTTCTTTGGATCTTTGCTGCAGGTTCCTGTGTTTGTGTTACATTATTGTATCTAGTTGTCTGCTAGTACTGTAGTAGTAAACTTACTGCAAGTTTTTAAACTTGTGAGTTGTGTACAGCTGAAGCAATCTGATCTACGCAATGATAAAACCATAAATGATAAAACTTAAAAGGTAAAACAGCTGTAGACCTACAACAAGTGAGTGTAAAGAGTACTGCAGTACAGGTACCGAGGTAGGTCATACACTCTACAGTCTACATAGCTCCAGTACAGCACTTGACTTGGTGATTAGATTTGAATTGCAACTCAACTATAAGTATAAGGATAAATAATGAATTTACCCCAACAGGCGACACAGGACTGGCAGGAGTAGGGTTTACGGTATTGTCTTTTCTCTTGTGTTGGGTTACTGATACTGTTTTACTGTTGAGTGTTGTTAGTGTGTGACAGTGTGTCATGTTTGCCATATTGCGTCAGTGTGTGTCATTCTCAAGGCCATACGATATCACATACATCATTGATATCATAGGCTTTGACCACAGGAATCAGGCCATAAATAATCACATTTTATTTAGGAAGTGACTATTCGCACTTATAAGTGTGGCCAGTGCTGAATTTTTTCCTTGGCCACACTTATTTTGATTACGTGCAGATAATGCTGAATTTTTCCCTTGGCCACACTTATAAGTGTGGCCAGTGCTGAATTTTTCCCTTGGCCACACTTATTTTGATTACGTGCGGATAATGCTGAATTTTTCCCTTGTCCACAGTTATTTTGATCATGCAATGCGCATGCGTTGCGTATGTCGTTATACACCATAGATTAATTTTTGTACTATGACACGCGTACATATAAGAAAGCCGAGTCGGTTTATAGTTAGTGTTAGGGTTAGTGTTAGGGTTAGGGTTAGGGTAGACCGAATAATTCTGTCCCATATAATCTTTTTATATTTTGGTGAGGGTTATTGGTGTATTATTTTCCCCTTGGCCATACTTATTTTGATTACGTGCGGATAATGCTGAATTTTCACCCATGAAAACGATTTCACCATGTTCACGATTTGGCGGGAACTGGTCACAATCATGGCGGACGGAGGTGGAGCTGGAGTGGGACTCGCCGTAGGGCAAAAATAAATGTGGGTAATGGAGCTATGTGCATCTTGCCCACACTTATAAGTGCCACTCGCCGTGCCAGTTGATTCCATTCCGGTATTTAGAAAGTACCACTTAAAATAAGTTTGGGCAAGGGAATTTTTTTAGCTTTGGACGCACTTAAAATAAGTGTGGGCAATGGAGCTATGTGCATCTTGGACACACTTATAAGTGCGGCTATAGCGAAATTCGATCAATTTTTGTGTTTGGACACACTTAAATAAGTGCCAATAACATCGGCCTTTTATTTATTACCAAACTCTTAATTTGTGTACTACGTATTACTGTACAATTCCACGTACATGCCGTTCAAATGCTCATCTCCGTGAAATTGTGTGGTGCAGAGGAGAATTTGTGCTACATTCACACAATACACTGGCACACTGCTGCCAATAATAGCCCATTTCACTCCGATACGATGTACATCGGAACATGCTGATCTATCCCCGAATGAGAAGTCACATTAGCCAATCAAAAACTGGTAGGAACGTGCAATTTCAATATGGCGGCGCCCATGAATAAATTTATCTAAATTCAAAACTAGAGGATTTTAAGTGATACTATGTACCCATTCTTTTGTTAGCTCATCTGACATAGTCAGATGCAGCTTGTAGAATCGCATGATCGTCCGTCTATCCGTCCGTGCGAGCGTCCGTCCGTCCGTCAACAGTTGGGCACAAATCTTAACCGCTCGACGTACGGTCACGATATTCGGGACGTGAGGGGTAATCCGAAAACGAGTTGGGATGTCGAAGCTGGAAGTCAAAGGTCAAAGGTCAAGAGGTGTAAAAGAAGGGGGAACATTCACTCCTTAACTTAAGGTATAGGGAGGAAATGCAGAATTGTGGCACAAATCGAAACGGCTCGACCTAGGCTTGTGATAGTCGGTGTATAGCATCATGGTAGGAAAAGCCATCACTGTGCCGAAATTGGAGGTCACAGGTTAAAGGTCAATGGGCACAGGGCAGATTTTAGACATTTTCTGAGGACATGGTCTGACGGAGCAATTGAAAAACTTTTTTGTTTCAGCGGTGACCTAGCATTTTTATGGCTTTATTGAAAGGACCATGAAATGTACCTTCTGCTGACATGCGAAGAGTAAGTGTCGGATAATCTTTTGACCCTCAAGAGGAGGGTTAAACATGGATTTGTTTACTGTCTGTTAGAAAGAATTTGA
>NW_014577090.1:746821-756161 GCF_000485595.1 Priapulus caudatus | reverse complement strand
TTTGGGACTAACAGGGTTTACTAGAATCCCACCACTCCACCACAGAGTCACCGCAGTAGACGTTAGATGAGCGCTGTCGCTCCGCGGCACTTGTTTCATGTGCAGACCGTGGTCATTGTTGACCGCAACTAATTCCAAGACAGCGGACTTAACAAAGAGACAGGGTTCTTATTTATGATCACGGTAGACCTACCAAGATGCCTGCTGTTAACTGCCCAATCCCCGGCTGCGACTACAAGACGCCATACCTCGACGCTGCTATCGTTGCCGCACTCCTCACTGCCCACAGCGCAATTCACACATATGGACAAGCTGCCAAGGTCGAGAAGGTCAAGAGACCAATGATTCCTGTTGCTGGCACTAGCGAGGAATGGGCGTACTTCAAGCCACGGTGGTCTGACTACGCTGATGCCACCAAGATTACCGGGAAGGACAAGGTTGCACAGCTCCTGGAATGCTGCGATGAACCTCTACGCAAGGATCTCACAAGAGCTGCTGGTGGCAGCCTCACCAACACAGGGGTCGGAATTATATTTTTATTATGGTATCCATTTGGGATACCAGGTATTGAAATCTGGTATTCCATTTTTTGGATAGTAAATTCAACAATTTTTTGCCTTCAAAATTCTCATCGCTCGCGTTCATTTTACATACACCTTCACAGTACACCGCAGACGTATTGTCTATACGCATTGTCTGGTTCGCTTGATACAATGTATACACATCACATTTATGATCAACATCGGCTTCTTGCAACAATATCTTGCAAATATGCTATGTCTGCTGTATAACGCTAGTGTGGCGTAAGGGTGCCTGAGCAAGCTCAGATCGCGCATAAAGTTGATAACTAAACAACCACTATCTCGATTTTGACGATTATTTTTTTACTATCCTGGTGGGATACCAAGCATCAAATCTGGTATCCAACACAAGAACTTACTATCCTGCGGATATCGGGATACCGTTAATTTCGACCCCTGCAACAAAACTGAGGATGAGGTACTGTCATCCATCCAAAAGATCGCCATGCGCGAGGAGAATACAATGGTTGCTCGGGTGACACGCCACAACATGCGTCAAGAAAGAGATGAGACAGTTCGCAGCTTCGGAGCCCGTCTGCGGGATCAAGCAGACATCTGCAAATTCATCATTGAATGCCCTACCTGCGCTGCCGATGTCAACTACACCGACGCAATAATGCGGGATGTGCTTACCAGGGGAATTGCTGACTCTGAAATCCAGCTTGATTTTTTAGGAGACAACCAGGACATGGGCTTGGAAGATGTCTTCCAGTTCATTGAGGCAAGAGAGGCCGGGAAACGCTCTGCCTCCTCCCTCCTGGACTCACACGCGGTGGAAGCAGCCAGCAGCTCCCATCGGAAAACCAGACAGACACATTTCAAGGAGAAGCAGAAAGTGTGCGCCTACTGCGGTAAGAAGGGGCACGGACGGAGCGTTCCAGCTCATGTCCGCAAGACGCAGTGTACAGCCTATGGACAGATATGTGGACACTGTGACAAGCTTCATCATATGGAGAATGTCTGCCGCAGCAAGGGCAGGCCACGACACCAACAGTCAGCCATCCCTGGCGAACACGAGGGTGCTATCTTCGACACCCTCTGTACCATCCGTGACTTAGGGCAACCACATGGCCTCCCCATCACCCACCACGTGTGTGATAACCTTTCCAAAGCATGGCACAGGAAAAGAATGACACCTCAGCCATTCCTTGATGTGACCGTGAAAGCTGTTCCTGATGACTATGAAGCCCTTGGTTTCGGCCTCTCATCCCCCTCGAAGATCTGCTCCATACCAGCCATGGCAGACACTGGATGCCAAAGCTGCCTTGCTGGTTTGAAGGTCGTCCATCGCCTTGGATTACGCTTTCAAAACCTCATCCCAGTCACCATGGCGATGCACACTGCGACTAATGGGGGCATCACGATCCTTGGAGCCGCCCCTCTCTGCTTATCCGGCAAAGATCCCCTCGGTCATGTTGTCGAGTCACGGCAACGGACCTACATCACAGACATCTCCGATAAGCTCTTCGTCAGCAAAGCGGCCTGCATCGATTTGGGGATCATCTCGGAAGGCTTCCCCACAGTCGGCATGACACAAGGGGCACACCAACCGGACACGGCAGCCACCCTCAAGGAGGCCTCTGATGGAACAGTCTGTACCTGCCCTCGGCGTCAACAGCCCCACCACCCCCTATTAAACTGCCATTCCCTGCGACTGAGGCGAACCATGTGAAGCTGCAACAGTATCTACTTGACTACTACAAATCAAGCACATTTAATACGTGTGAGTATCAGCCCTTGCCACTAATGGACAGCCCCCTATGAAATTGATGGTGGACCCTGACGCAGAGCCAGTCGCACATCACACACCAGTGCCTGTTCCACTCCACTGGTGAGATGCCGTCAAGGCTGGTTTAGATAGTGATGTTCAGTTGGGTGTGCTCGAACCAGTACCCATCGGGGAGCCTGTTACCTGGTGCCACAGGATGGTGGTGTGTGCAAAGAAGGACTGTAAACCATGTCGGACGGTTGATTTCTAGGCCCTCGATGTGCACGCTACCCGCGAGACACACCACACACCATCACCCTTTATTCAGGCCAGTTCCGTTCGTCACAGGAAGAAAAAGACAGTACTCGACGCATGGAACGGATACCATAGCGTACCCATATGCCCAGAGGACAGACATCTCACCACCTTCATCACTCCATGGGGCAGGTACCGATACAAGACAGCATGAGGACCTCATAGCAGTCAATCACAAGCCCCTCCTCAAGATCTTTACTGACTGTGCCCTACAGGACATCCCTAACCCCCGCCTGAGGAACTTGAAGGAGAAAACCCTGCGCTACAAGTTTCGTATGGTCCATGTCCCAGGCGTCAGACACCGTACTACAGACTGCCTCTCTCGACACCCGACTGGTGCGCCTGAGGGTTTGTACCTTCCCGATGACATCGCGACGATCTCTTTACCTGCCACGTTCCTGCACTCCACATCGCTCATGGCGGGCCTCCGCACGCTGGCCCCGCACGAGGACACCATCGAAGTTTGCACACTCTTCTGCTATGTGTGCCCTGGAGTCCTTCCACCTGAAGTCAGTCACATGTGACAGAGTCCGTACTGCCACAGCTAGTGATGACAACATGCAGGCACTGCTTGGCACTATCGAAGCTGGCATGCCAGAGTTCCGCCATGAACTCCCTCCACCCCTACGTGAATACTTCCAATTCCGTGATGAGCTCTCTGCAGTTGACGGGGTCATCCTCTACAAGGACTGTCTTGTTATTCCACCATCTCTCCAGGAGAAAGTATTGGCCCACCTCCATGTTGCGCACCAAGGAGTCACCTCTATGACTGCCAGGACATAATCCTCAATCTTTTGGCCAGGCATCTTTCCTGCCATTGCGGCTCTCCGTGCATGGTGCAACCAATGCAATCGGATTGCACCCTCCAACCCGAGCGCACCACCAACCCCGTTGCTGTTTCCAGCCTACCCTTTCCAATGTGTCTGTGCAGATTTTTTCAACTACAAGGGCTGCAACTACTTGGTTGTAGTGGACCGCTACTCAAACTGGCTCAAAGAGTTCCACTCAAGGGGCAACTGGACTTATCTCATGCCTACGTCGGACATTCGTCACCTTCGGAATCCCGGATGAACTTGCATCGGATGGTGGCCCGGAATTCACGGCAGTCACTACACGCCGCTTCCTCCAGGACTGGGGCATCCATCATAGACTCTCCTCCTTTGCTTATCCACATAGCAACTGCCGCGCTGAGGTTGCTGTCAAATCCGTCAAACGTCTCATCATGTCTCGCCACGCTCCACTGGCTCTGCTGACGTTCCTCACTGCAACACGGTGCCGCCTGCCAACATGCCTCTGCCACCCCAGCTGGACGATGATGGTTCTACCGACAGGCGTTTTCCTCTCCCTGCAGTTGTCCCCTTTACTGTGCATGACTCACCAGCAACGACATCAACCGACATGGCACCCCCGGCAATCTCTCGCCGGATTCCGGATCCTGCACCCGTCAGTGCCCCTCCGGCTGGCCCTCCTGCTACAGCACCGAGACGCTCTACCCGTCGCACCAAGCAGCCTGCTTGGCACTCTGACTATTCCATGTGATCTCAGCATTCAAACTGACAATGTTTTTCGCGTTCCTGTGTTTATGTTCCTACGGATGTTTGACTTTTGATACATGGATTTTTCATAGTTTTGTTCACAAGATTCGTCATTCATGCCAGTTGTTTGTTGTTCACTGCACTATTTCGGATTGTTCAGTCTTTGTCACATTATTGACATTTGCGTCAGTCTATTCGCGCCAAAGACTTGAGGGGAGATAGAGGATTGTAACTGATACTATGTACCCATTCTTTTGTTTCATGTTCAGACCGTGATCATTGTTGATCGCAACTAATTCCAAGACAGCGGACTTAACAAAGAGACAGGGTTCTTATTTAAAAACCAAATAAAATATGCCATCTACATGCATTGTCAAAGGCTGTAAAAGCTTCCATGGAAAAACACAACGCTGTGCAGACAATGGCTTATTCCAGCTGGATTTTTGGAGAACAAGGTCAACGTAACGAGTGTGGTCCACATCAGAAATTCCAGGAACCGTGGTTCCTGGAACAGGTTCCAACTTACGTGCAAATGTCCAGATGTAAACAATTCATAACTACCCCCCCTCCCCAAGGCCCTTGTTTCCAAGAAATACGTCAGAATAGTTCCAATGTTGAACTGCACCAATGAATACTGCAAGTTTCCACTCGAATATATATGCATTTTTAAGCTCAATATACGAGCAAAAGGTTTGTTGACTTGTTGATGCTGATGGTATCACGGCTGCCATAAAATTTACTTTTATTCCTACCATTCTGCGATTCGTTGTTGGAGTCACGTGATATTGCGCCATGTGACTTGAATTCCGAGTGTTGTTACAAATTCACCGATTGACCAGTGAAATTGGCTTTAGGCGAAAGAGAGTAGATAAACATTAAGACGTTGGTTGTAAATACATTTCGTGTTAATTCACCATCGTTTTATTATTGAAACGTTCCAAGTGCCTGTGATTATAATGTCTACGGTCCATCTGATGTATGCTGTATAATGTAGCGGCATGTCTTGTGAGTGGTGTATCATTGCATGGCATATAATATGTGTTTATCTGTATACTTTGTATGTTGGTCAGTTGGTGCGATAAAGTAAATGGCTGTAAAGTAAAGTAAGTGTAGAGTTTTCACGATATTTATGAGTTGCAGTTTATTGCCTGCACCGTACACGTAACATGTCTTGGTTATTTGTATTTCGGTCAACGACACACTTTATTATTTATAGTACATTCTATAAATAGTACATATTTTATTCATTCACAGTGTATACATGTAGATTTTTCGTTCTTTGTAGAAACCAAGAGGCAGTGTTATTACTTAATCATCAGAAACCATGGAAAATATAAGCAAGCACAAGGAATTCGCTAATCATTCAACTAATGGCAATGTAGCAGTCATCTCTGTAAAGGGCATGACGTGTCAGTCATGTGTCAACACCATCGAGGAAAACATTGGAAAACTCGATGGCATATATGAGATCAAGGTGAGTGCTTCTTGGGCTAGGGCAGGTATATGCTTCCTTTCTCTCCCCGTCTCTGTCTCCTCCCTTCCTTCATACATCTCCTCCTTTCTTTCCATGTCTCTTATCCACTCCCACTATCTCTCTCTCTCTCTTTCTGTCTCTCTCTCTCTCTCTCTCTCTCTTTCACTCACTCACTCTCTCTCTCTTTCTCTCTCTTTCTCTCTCTCTCTCTCTCTCTCTTGCTGTCTCTCTACCTGTATCTCTCTCTCTCGCTGTCTCTCTACCTGTATCTCTCTCTCTCTCGCTGTCTCTCTACCTGTATTTCTCTCTCTTACCGCCTTTCGCTCTTAGTCACTCTCTCACTATGTCATTCAATCTGTTTCTCTCTTTCTTTCTATTGCTCTCTCTCTCTTCCGCTTTCTCTGACTCTCTTTCCCTCCCCCTCTCCCTCTCCCTCTCTCTCTCTCTGTTTGTGTCTGTCTGTATGTGTGTAAATGTAATTGTATGTCTGTAAGTCTGCCTGCCTCGCCCTCTCTCTTCCTCTCAGTTTCTGCTTTGTTTCTGTCTCTGTTTTTGCTGTGTCTTAGCTGTGATTTGCAATATCCTGTGGTACTATCATACTAGAGTTTATCTATGTTTTATCAAGTTGCCTGTTCTATAGTAGCCTTATGCTAGCCGCACACTATCCGATTTTGCACTGTGCACAGCACTGTGCCCCCGCACACTATACGACCCGCTCCCGATTGATCGGGAGACCCCCGCACACTGTACGACTCAAGGTTGGCGCAAACCATGGCACTCTCGTGGCGTTCCAAGCGGATTCAGCGTGTACTAAGGGTCGGGTGTGTTTTCCCGCTATTTTTACCGAATGCGGTTCCCATAGCGCTGGTCTGTGATTGGTCAATTTTCTTCAGCGCTCGCCGATCGGGTCGATGGCCACGCACACTATCCGAGTTGCGTCGTAAACCCTTGCACACTATCCACTCTCGATTCAAAATTCGAATCGGGCCAAAATGACCTCCCGAGCCAAACTTAAGCTGCCCGAGCTAAACTTAAGCCTCCCGATCCAATCGTAAGCCTCCCGATCCGCTCGGGTCGGATAGTGTGCGGCTAGAATTAGTACATTCATATTTGTAAATGGTGATATCATGCTGAAGGCATAAATGTGATTTCATTTAGTTTTGACAAGATCTTTAATTTTATTGTGCTGCTAGCCTTTTGGAAATATTACTTGTTGTCTTCATACAGCTAAGCTTACCTAAGTTAACTGTACTCTGTGTGATCTCATCATCAAAAAAACGTCAAACGATGGTTGCTACACGTACGTGTTTCGTTAAAAAGCAGCAGATTAAGCTACATTAAAAAAGTAGGATGTGTGATGTCAGGCACAGCGGTAACCCGACCAGGCTGTGTGACTAACGTCAATATACACGTCAATATAGGGGTATTCTAACCCTAGCAATACCGTTTATTGGAGCTAGCACAGTGGTAGACCCCATATAGTTCTATAAGTCAGTCACCCGACTTTCAGTTTCATGAAATTCTACGTGTTTTGTGGAAATTAACAGCGTAGCACATCGCAAAGTGTAGATGTTATATCAGTGTTGCTTTCTAATGTTAAAGCTAATGGAAAAGGGCTCTGTAGTAATTTTAGATCGATTGTGTTTATTGATTGCTAGTGGTATTTGTAGATACAACTGAGTCGTGAGTATGGTCCAAAGTTCAAAGCATGAAGTTTAACCTTAATGTGCAAATTCATACTAAGTTTAAGTGAAGCTAAATACTTCAGCTTGGCTGTTGCCACCGCTATAAAGAAGCTCGTGTGTGCTACGTATAGATACGTCTGATCGTATAGTGTGACCAGGTTCGTTTGAACAGATACGTGTGCTATTGCACTTAGGCCACAGACAGTATAATGCTATAACCACAGAATTACTATGGTTACTCTATTCTTTAATAATAAACATCATAATGACAATTACATACAATACATAGGTGGCTACGCCGGCCAATAAGTAAATACGCGTTACAAATACTACGCAGGTCAACAATGCCTAGGCAGGCTAACATCTAATTCTTATA
This sequence comes from Priapulus caudatus, assembly GCF_000485595.1. NCBI lineage: Eukaryota > Metazoa > Priapulida > Priapulimorpha > Priapulimorphida > Priapulidae > Priapulus > Priapulus caudatus. The sequence continues at coordinate 748,487 of NW_014577090.1, read as the reverse complement.
CACCATGCACAATGTGACATACAGACAAGCGACTGGTTTACAAATGCAGTTCATATTTACGAGCGTGGAGTCATGCAGGTCGCAGGCAGCAGGCAGGTCCTCAGTCAGTGATGTCCAGCGGCGACGACAGGGCTGCCAACTCTCACGCATTGACCGAATCTCACGCTCTCACGCTGATCTTACAATATTCCACGCACAGCAAAAAAATGCTGAGATATCTCACGCATGAATATCTCTTCATGAATAAAACGCTGAAATATCTCATGCACAGCAAAATAAATCTTACATTATCTGAAAACAGTCACTTTAGTATGCACCAAATTGCACAAATTGAAGTTATAAAATGCAAAAACTCCCTACCGTGGGAGGGGGGAAACCATATTCACTCCCCCCTCTCTCTGTCGCTTCGCTCCCTCGCATCTCACTCTCACCTATCACCCAATGTTGGCAGCCCTGCGACGGTAGCGTGGTGACGAGAGCAGGTAAGAGCAGCGCGGTGCTGACGGCGTCGTGAACTGTCAGGCACCGTGGAACTGTCTCTCTCTTTCTGTCCAAATTAGTCGGTATTTATGCTTCTGGAGGTTTGCGTGGCCCGAGCGTGGTCAAGGCCTTGTTGACGATGGTGGTGACGATGGTGGTGCAGGACGTGTCGTCATCTTCAACATTTTATGGGTGACTGAAGGTGAGAAGCTGTGGACGCTTCTTGAATCTGGTGTGGGAATCGCGGCAGTTCGATTCATGTTCTCATAGTTCACATAGTTCACATTTGTCGGCGGCGTTCGTTGTTTGTTCTTCATGAGTCGGCATGCGAGATCAAGGTGTGATGTCCTTCTATAGGTACTAAACTGTCACTCTGCCGTCGTGGGTCATAACTTTTACTCGTGTTCCAGTGACTCAGTTCCTCGGGATGGCTGGGTGGCGTCCTTCGCTTGTTGCGTTGGCTGCTACTAAAATAACCTATGACGTGATCTGCTTACGTTTTATACGACCCGTGTCGCTAGGTTTTATACTAGGTTAAATAATTCGATATCTACGTCATTACACTGTTTACACTGTTTACATTAGTAATTTATCTCGACAAAATTATGATAAGGATATCTTATGTTATGTTATCTACTAGAGCGATCGACTAGCCTTCATGTAATTCCTGGAGTGCATAAACTGTTCCTAAGAAAGTGAACGTAAAAAGGTGTATCGTACCTGGATGTTTCACGTGATGGTAGGCAAACTTGCTGGCAAGGACGTATGGGTGAGCAGACATGTGATGTGATGCTGTCCAGCCCTACGTAAAGGACAGCATTATATATAACTGGTTTACTGGAATTCAATAGGGGTCTAGTCTAGGCACGATTGGCAGATTTTATCAGCTGCAGTTGGTTACTGCGCTGCTACGGCGACGGAAAATGGGCCCAGAGCGCGTCAAGGTCGCCATAAGCGGGGTATAAGCGTGGTGGAAACGCCAGACATCGTGCTGTGGTCGCCATGGTCTGACCTGGAACGCGGTGAGAACGCGGTGGGGTCGCGAAGGTCGTGAGACAAGCGTCGTAACATCTCGATGAACGTAGTACACGCGCAGTACATCCGTGGCAAAGACGCTGCGAAAATGGTAACATTTGCAACGGCGACTTCATGGATCTGTCTGATCCGATCCGCCGATCTGTTTCAT
>NW_014577090.1:734321-744321 GCF_000485595.1 Priapulus caudatus | reverse complement strand
CACCGTTGTAATACTGAGTTGGAATTTGTGCCAATACACATTTACCTGACTCTAATTTCGTGTTTATTACAAACCCTAGGTTTATATATAGTTGGAATGATTTTTGTGGGCATGAATGGTTGTAAACAAAAACAGTTCACGGTTCTTACTAGCTGTTCTACGTGGTGGCCTACGTGTGAACGGCAGCGTACTCTTTCGTCACGAGAGGTCAGAGTATGTATGTGTAGCGTGACTGTTTATCTGTCTGCTGACATAGTGACTCTTGCTAGACATTTTTCGTGTCTTTGAATGAGTTGGCTGGTGCTCGACCCACGGTCACACTGACCTGTTGCTATCGTGTTTGTTTGCTGTTAGTGGGCAGGTCTCAGTCGGTAACTAAACAATGACTTTTGTGACATTATCTGTGGGTACAATGTAGTGTTATCAGGAGTGAACTAATAGTAGTTCTATAAATAATAATAATCTATTATTATTCACTCCTGGTGTTATCCTATGTACGTCTAAATTACACAATCAAACACAGGATTTTATGATGGGTCGACATGTGTCATAACAGAAACGTGTGAATGTGTAATATTGCTGGCATATATGTACTATATATGACATTAAATAATGCTCTCTTAGTGGTTGCTAGGTGTTGCTCGGCAACAAGTGATACTACTTTGTTTATTATTAGATGTCGCTTAGCAATAAGTGCATGATGCTCACATGTTGCTTGTCAAATGTTGCTCAGCATCAGATGAAGTTCTCTTGTTTATTGTTAGGTGTCGCTTGGCAACAAGGAGGCAGTGGTTAGATTTGATGAGAGCATGACATCGGCCATGGAAATCACTGATGGCATAGAGAACATGGGCTTTGAGGCAGAACTAGAGTGCCACCTGGTGAGAAGAGTCATCGCTGTCGAGGGCATGACATGTCAGTCATGCGTTCAGACGATCCAACACAAGGTCGTAGCTCTGCAGGGTGTGCATTCTGTGCAGGTGAGTTATGCAGAGCATCACAGCTTAATACTCTACACATACTCTGCCAGTCTGTTAACAAACATCGCCATATACTGAAGCGATAGGGCATTCAGCTTTGCGATGCAGGGTATAAATGCCAATGCTTTGATGTGATTCTTTTTAAGAATTTGGTCAAAATAGAGACAGAGACAAAGAGACTATTAGCCCTATGTAATAAAGTGTCTACAGTCCTATAGGCTATGCCTTATCTAGTGCAGAGTTTAACGTTTGATGAGGATGTGTCAAATCATTACCTTGTTCTTTCTGTTGTGAATCATACATAGACAGACTAGAAAATGTTCATTGTGTATGCTTATTACACATGCACACATATGCACGCACACACACACTAACGCTGAAGGGGTCGTTGTCGTATCAGGTACTGCATATATGTACCCGAGGTACATATATGTATACACAAAGTATACCAGACTTGTACTACAGAAGTGTACCTTAACCCTAACCCTAACCTTAACCCTAACCCTAACCCTAACCCTAACCCTAACCCTAACCCTAAACATACCTCATATAAAAATATAAACATAATACTAAACAACCTAAAACTACCTCGGGTACATATATGTCAGGAGTACCTGATACGACAACGACCCTTCGTGCCACACTAGCCTCCTTGCAATAGCTGTAATTGCATTTTTGGCTCCATTCCTAGTCATCAACGGCAGAGACAAGGGCATATAGACTAATTTCTATAGACTAGAATGCGTGTGTGCATCTGTGTGTATGCGTGCATGTGTGCATCTTTGGGTTTGCGTTTGAACGTACGTGCACGCGTGTGTCCGTGTGCACGTACAGTGAGTGAGAGTGTAGGGAAGATGGGTAATTGTGTGTTTGTAAGTTCGTGTCTGTTCAACCTTGACTTATAGCCCCTATACGTCTTTAGGTCTGACACTATGTGTGCTGTTAAACAGTCTGATGTCACAGGCGTGATCACGGAATGTTTCCGTTTATTGGAATATCTACTCTAGTGATTTATATTTGGTATAAAAATCCCCATTATTTATTTAATGTTCATGTTGATCCGTCTATACCAAGGAAACAAGTATTTTCTCTAACTATTTTATGGAAGGAGGGGAGAGAAGGAAAGGAAAGTAGGAAGGGAACAAAACAAAGGCATTGTGTCTGCATGTGTGCGTGCCAGAGAGAGGGGGTGAGGAATAGAAGAAGAGCAGAAAAATTAGTGGATGACAGAGAGAGAGAGAGAGAAGGAGAGAGAGAGAGAGAGAGAGAGAGAGAGGAGAGAGAAGAGAGAAGAGAGGAGAAGAACGAGAGGAGAGAGAGAGAGACAGAGAGAGAGCAGAGAGAGAGAGAGAGAGAGAGAGAAGAGAACGAGAGACGAAGAAGGAGAGAGAAAGAGAGCAGAGAGAGAGACGAGTGAGAGAGAGAGAGAGAGAAGAGAGAGAGAGAAGGAGCAGAGAGAGAGAGAGCAGAGGGAGAGAGAGAGAGAGAGAGAGAGAGAGAGAGAGAGAGAGAGCGAGAGCAAAAGAGAGAGAGACAGAGAGAGCGAGAGAGGATGATTGAGTGTGAGTAAGACTCAGAGTAGACGAGTAAGGGGTGAAGAGCAGTGAGATATATTTGATTGTGAGTAGTACATTAGTGCTGACATTTAATGTTTTTTATCACCCACCAGGTATCCTTGGAGACCAAGATCGCAACAGTAACATACGATGCGAAGATAACAACTACGGATGCTGTCATGACAGCGATTGATGAGACAGGCTTCATTGCCTCTCTCATACAGTCCAAGCTAGAGCAGGTAATAGCAGCATTCCTTCATAGTGATTCGTTGCCTCTCTTGTACAGCCCAGGCTAGATTAGGTAATAGCATTAGTCCTTCACAGTGATTCGTTGCCTCTCGCATACAGCCCAAGCTAAAGCAGGTAATAGCATTAGTCTTTCATATTGATTCGTTACCTCTCTGATACCGCACAAGCTAGAGCAGGTAATAGCAATAGTCCTTCATAGTGCTTTTATGCATCTCATACAGCATAATAAAGCCCACATTCAATCCTTGAGAGTACATTGCTCCACAAGAGAACTGCCATGCCACGATCAATCAGCGGCTGTTGTGGCGCGTGATTAGACGTTCCACGTACATTAACCAGGTCGTCAACTTGGGCATTACCCATGATTATAATTTCACACAGAATCCATTTACTTGTTAGGCGGCTTATACCATGTAATCAGTCATTCCGGTCTACTGTGGGAGTTAGGTATTAGGGGTGTGACCATGTTGTGATCCGGTGTCCTGACATTGTGGAGTAACACGAGAAATCGATTGAGATAACAAACCAACATTTGCCTACAGATTTCTGTTACAATTAACCAATTGGGTCTTTATTGTACAAATAAGGGGAAAGGTGTGACAGAACGTGGACAGAGGGTACAATTCGTTTTGCTTGAAGAAATGTAGGCTTCAGTACACAATCTATTTATCCGAAATTCTGAAAACCGAAAAGCTCCGAAAACCGAAAGTTTTTTCGTGGAGATCGTCTGTATACCAAAGCTCACGTTTGGCTGGACAAGGTTCACTGCAGAAATATTAATGTTTTTGGCATTACTCATACATATTGTACTGTACCAGTACAGCACTTGGCATCTTGAAAACTTGGGTTTTAGTACTGGCTAGTTGTAGGATATACGGTATGTATATATCTGTACTGTACTACCATTCCGAAATTCGAAAAATTCCGAATTTCGAAACGTGTCTGGTCCCAAGGGTTTTGGATTTAATGGATTGTGTACTGTACAAGACTACAATAAAATGCTGACAGTACATGATTCCTTAACAACTGCTGACCCACTGTTATATATATGTATTGCTCTCTTCGCTGTCACTGATGCCTCCAAGAACATGCGTCTCCAAGCTTACATTTGTTCTCTGACACATACAGTCACATGTGCAAGTCCGAGTGGAGGGAATGACCTGCCAGTCGTGTGTCAACAGCATACAGGATGTCATTGGCAAGATGCCAGGTGTCACCAGCATTGTCGTGTCTCTCAGCAAGAAGCTGGCATTTGTTGATCACATTCCATCGGTCGTCTCAGCAGACGACTTATGCAGCGCGATCAATGACATGGGCTTCGATGCCGATCTTGCATCAGCGCCACCTACTGACACAACAGCTGTAGCTACAGTCGAGACCACCGGTGATGCCACTTGTTTTGTGATGATAGAGGGCATGACCTGTCAGTCGTGCGTGAAGAACATTGAAGGTCACATTTCGTCCGTGAGTGGAGTGAGAAATATCTCCGTCTCCCTGAAGCATAAGTGTGCCACCGTGATGTACGACAGTGGCGCCATCTCTGCAGCCAAAGTCACCGACATGATCGACGACATGGGTTTCATAGCAACGCTGTCGGACGCCCCGATCGTAGCACCACCTGGTGTGAAGACGCAGGACGTGTCCCATCTGAACGTGCCAACAGGAGATGTGGAAACTTATATGTTGGAGGTAACAGGCATGACGTGCAAGTCCTGTGTCAGGAAAATAGAAGGTGAGTGATCTTAAACACATTCTAATCTAATGATGATGGTAACTGTGTGGTGGTAGGATGTTGAGTCTGTCATGAATGGTGAAATAATTTTCTTCGTTTGTGCCATCTACTGGTCTACATTGATGTTTTCTCTTGGTCTCCAAAAATGCATGACTTGCGATGTAATTAGGCAGTAGCTATTTTGTTTTCTACAATAAGGAAGTGGGTGGGAGCTTGTGATGTGGTTGTTGTAGTTTGTGAAGAAGGAGGAGGAGGAGAGCGTGACATATGTACGCATGTGTGTGTAAGGGAGGATCAGAGTGTGCTGTTTGTGCATCTAACAGAATAGAACTTAGAAGGATGGCTTGATGTATGTACATGTGTTACAGAGTATATGAGAGAGAAGAAAGGAGTGTACGTAGTATTACAGAGCATGTGATGTAGGAAGAGGGAGTGTATGTATGTGCATGTATTACGGAGTGTGTGAGGGTGGTAGAGGGAGTGTATGTATGCGCATGTATTACGGAGTGTGTGAGGGTGGTAAAGGGAGTGTATGTAATGTATGTACATGTGTCACAGAGTGTGTGAGGGAGGAACAGGGAGTATAATTTATGTATGTACATGTATTACAGAGCGTGTGAGGGAGGAGGAGGGCGTGATCTCGGTGGCAGTGTCGCTACAGGAGGAACAAGCCATTGTTAAGCTGAATCCGCATGTGACAAGCATTGGCAATGTACGCATGACCATCAACCAGATGGGGTTCATGGCTTCTCTACCGGGTAAGCGAGCCAGTCCTGCACAACCACGTACCTGTCGTCGTTACTGTAATCATTGTTGCTGTCATTGCTGTCGGTGGTGATGATGTTGTTGTTGTACTTCTAATCTTCTTCGTGGTGGTGGTGGTGGTGGTGGTGGTGGTGATCTTGTTGTTGTTGTTGTTGATGTTGTTGTTGTCATTGTTGTTGTTGTTGTGTTGCTGTTGTTATGAGTGTTGTTATGGGATATTTTGCTTTCATTCGTGTTGAATTTGCATATTTCATGATTGCAGGCAGTCTTCAAATTGCTCGCAGCGTCTCATTCCAAAAGCTTCCCTTAGTTGACCGCAAAGAAGTGAAGCAGGTAAACATCTACTAAACCCTGCCAAGATGTTTTTAACTGCATTTGACATGCATAGAAGTGCAATTGTAATATGTCACGAGTGCATACACCTGACAACAGTTCGATTCAATGTGAATTTTTAGCTCACCTTGACATCGTCAAGCTAAGCTATTGCCATGGGTCGTCGTCCGTCCGTCCGTCCGTCCCTCCGTCCGTCCGTTCGTCAACATTTGGCTACGGTCAACGATAACTCAGGAACCGTTTGACTCACATGTTTGAAATTGGGTATAGTTGTTACTGCTATGCTCCCATTATAAACGTCTTATTTTAGAGCACGCCAGTCGACGTACTTTCGAGCCACGGGAATTTTTTGGCAAAAATGGGAATTGTCATTAGTCAGTTCAGGTTCAACGGATTTTGCTCATTTTTGGTATGTGAATGAATAAGGGCTAGGGGTTTTTGGATATTAAAAAAAAATTATGCAAATTAGGTAGGGTTTGGCAATTATATAGCATATTATATAGACACACAGATAACAAACAGTCTGTGGTGTCACACTCGTCTGGTTCGTTTTACAAGATTTCATTGACAATATCTTTAATGCAAAATTCCTGCTATGAACATATTATGATTTATACTATTATTATTATATTATGATTATGATATAATGATTTATGCTAAGAAACATCAAACTGGGTATAGCGCCATCTACCGTCACAAATTGTGATTCATTTTTGTTTATAAATTATTTATAATTTATATATAATATTATTTATTATTTTCACATAAAAAATTACACATAATTATCAAGAGTATATAATGGGAGTTCTCCCATATATACTCTTTGTTTCTATAATGTACGTCGATGGTTGCTCAATTAAAACTGACCTCTTCTCACTCACTAATTTGCGTCCTTTTTTGTGGTGAGCTACAGTGTCATTGTCACTTTTATTCAGTACAACATTCGTTATTGCCAGTATCGTTTTATCGAAGATGGATTATGGATGAAAACCAAGAAAAATGTACATTTTATTAAAATTTGACTATACTGACAGTTGTTATTGAAATACTGTAAACATTGCAATAAAATTGCAGTAATCAATAGATTGCAGTGATTGCAGTGCTTGCAGTGATAATTGATGAACTAAGTCACCTCAGCTTTAGGTGTGGTAGTTACATCTAGTTTGTTTTCAGCAGAATGGTGGAACGGTGGAGGTGTCATTGGAGGATATTGAGAAGTGCCATCTACAGGTAACAGGCATGACCTGCGCCTCCTGTGTAGCATCCATTGAGAAGAATCTAAAGAAGATGGAGGGTATGACTATATATACATTGGGCCTCTACCCCTTCCCCCTCCACCTCCTCCTAGTTATCTTCTCCGTGCTCTACCTGCTTGCCTTCTTCCTCCTTTTCATCCTCCCCCATCATCATATGTCTCCTCTTTCCCCCCCCCCTCCTCCCTTCCTTCTCATGCTCCTCATCATCCTTAACCTTATCCTTTTTATTCTCCTCATCCACCCTCTGCTCTACCAGGTCCTCCTCCTTCTCATTCTCTCTTTCCTTCTCCTCTCCTCCTCGCCCTCCTCTTCTTACTCCAGCAACCCACAGATATAAGTAATTGATCAGAGTCGCTCTTTCTCACCGGGGTTCAAATCTCTTTAATAGACAGCTTGCTTCCCCTTGCAATCTGATAATCATTGTGACATCGGTGTCTGTTGCACGATGCGTGATGGTCATGTGTTTACAGGTATACATGATGTACTTGTGGCATTGATGGCATCCAAGGCAGAGGTGAAGTACGATCCATCCTACGTTCTCCCCCAGCAGATAGCTAACCATGTCATCGACCTAGGCTTCGGCTGTGAGGTGCTGGAAGAGGGAAGCCCTGGTGAGGAAACGATAGAGCTGCTGGTGAGTGCATTCCTAATCATCCCTAACCCTAACTGTTGACCCTTGACATCAGAAACTGATCCCAAACCCGATTTCTGACACTGCACTTCAATGATTTGAAACACAGTGATGGTTTAGAGAGCAACCAAGTACGAACCTGGGATTGGTGGTTGATGCGAGTTAGAGCTAGAGTTAGATCGTAGGCGTGACTGCTATATAAAGACACTGTACACATCTGTATTTGAGTGAGGTGTGGTGAGTATATTGCTTGATGCTATTTCTGGGCAGCCCAGATTTCTGGCAGCCCTCTCGCACCTTCCGAAAATGCCCATCCCCACCTAGAACCTATCAGACTCTCTCCAGCTATCCCACCTGCTCTCACGCCCTCCCACCTCTCCCAGCTCCTCCCAGATCCTTCATTAAACCTCTTCAGCATCTATGTGACATTCATTTAATTATCTTGCTTATTTTACTCGCCTGCAGATCAGAGGGATGACCTGTGCATCGTGCATACACACCATAGAGTCACGTGTTGCTAAGGTGAACGGTGTCAACTCTGCTGCCGTCTCCCTGGCAACGTCCATCGGTGTTTTCAAATTCAATCCAGAGGTTACGGGACCACGCAATGTTATCAACGCAATAGAGGTAGTACCTGTAGTGCCGCAATAATGCTACTACTGTTCAATGTAATGATCATGTATAGTATCTGTAGTGACATATTGCTATCCACACATGCTATTTAAAAACTAGACCATCATAATATTGTGATTATAATGTGGATGCCTATAATTTCATTGAGGTATCTAAATATCTTGAGTTAACAAGTAGTTTGTATGATAATAGATATGTAATCAGTGACTTGATGGATGCAGTCATACATACGTTGTAATACGTCTCAAGTCGTACCGGGCATGAGATTGATGCATAGCTGGGCGTCAGTCAGTTCTCTGCACACGCTATACACTAAGTGTTGCTATGTTCTCCAGGATTCTGGATATTCTGCTGAACTAGTGGAGAAAAGTAAAAAGTCGAATATTGCCTCGCTGGAACACAAGCGAGCCATTGCACAGTAAGTAACCTTGTGTAGAGATGCCATCACATAGGAAGTTGACTAACACAAATATTTATGAAAAGCCAGGGATGACCGAGGCTACCCTCAAACATTCTAATTAATGAGTTAGAGAGAAAAAAAGTGATAATATTTTGGTTTTGTTTCTTGCAGGAGTTTAATTGGGGGATAGGTTTATGCGAAACAATGAATCTGTTACAGGTAGTCAGGGGCTAATGCAGGGGCAGTGAAAATAAAATTAAATGCAGGTGACATTTATTATGATTGAAGTCATAGCTTATAATGTTGTGGTCTGTGTGAATGCCTGCAGGTTGGAATCCAAGAAATTGCAGCAGATGTAGTTGCTGCAATCATTATTGCTTATGTTGTATTGCTGAAAAATGTTATCAGTGATGCTTATTGTCTGTCATTGTATCCCCCGCGACGAAGTCGGCGGGGATACTATGGTTTCATGTCTCCCCAGCCGCCGGTCGCGGTCCGCCACCCGCAGAAGATATTCCCGTCCGCTCTAGTTAAACTTGACCCCTAATTGACCTATGCATTGACCGAAAACATTGGTAATAATTACAATTTGGGGAGGAGGTGAGCGCAGCGTACCGAAAGACCAGAGTCACTGCGCACCTTTTATTATGACCTTTACACTTATGACCTTAATCATATTTCCGTTCCGCTCTTCGTAACTCGTCCCGCCTAATTGACCTAGCGGCTACCAAACTTGGTTATACTACACATCTTGGGGAGAAGGTAAGCAGCGTACCAAAACCAAGGTCACTGTGACTTATATTTGAACGCTTTACTTTGACCTTGAATCATAATTTCGCCTTCCGCATCTCTAAGCTCGGCCCCTAATTGACCTAGCGCTATCCAAACCACGGTCAGCTACGCACCGTTATTTGACCTTTTACCTGATCCTTGATCATATTCCCTTTGCCCTTCGGCTCTATAACTCGGCCCCTAATTGACTAGACGCTTAACCAAACTTGTATACCTTACCACATCTTGGGCGAGAAGCGTGTTTGTTCACGTATCAAAACAAGTCACGCAACTTTTATTCTGACACTTGACCTTGACCTTGATTATATTTTCCTTCCCTCTATAACTCGCGCCCTAATTGACCTGTAGCAGCGACAAAACTTGGTACTCTTACACTCTGGGGAGTAAGGTGGTGGTCGCGTACCGAGAAACCAGCGTCACTGCCAACCTTATTTGACGGCTTGAACCGTTTGACCGTCATCAATTTTCTCTTTCGGCTCTATACTTGCCACTTAATTGACTAGCGTGACAAACTTCGTATACTTACACATACTTGGGGATAAACACGGGGGATACATGTAGTTTGGGACAACATGCCCTTTATTAGTTATTAGATTGTGCATCAAGTAATGCTACTCGTTACTGTTTGTTCACAGGCTGGAGAACTTCATTCTTTATTAAGCCTTTGGCTTTC
>NW_014577090.1:708229-729906 GCF_000485595.1 Priapulus caudatus | reverse complement strand
TTTGACCAGCTTTTATTTCCTTCAAGTGCATTTGAGAGCACATAATAATGATCATGCACAACTTGAGAAAAATTAGTCTTGATAAATTTAGTACCTTTTCTTTTTTAACACGTTTTTTTCTGATATTAAATAATTCTTATGCAGAAATCATCAAGAGAAAGTATGTTTATGAAAGTTTAGGAGATATCACACGCATTAGACACGGATTCAAGGATTAAGCTGGAAACACAAGTTATATTCACGCAAAAAGGACACTGAGTAACTGAGCAACGGTTTTAATTAAGTAGTTTTCGTTGCAAATTGATGATATATGTGCACGCATATATGATATGACTGGACCAACAATAATAACGGACCAATATATTTTGTGATCAGCCTCAACACCAAATGATTGGTTTTTCTGCTTTTTGTTTTCTTGATTTTATGACTGCATGTGGACACCCTTTTCGTAATCATATCACAAACCAAATGCGTGTGTGTGTGTGTATGTGTGTGTGTGCGTGAGCGCATGTGTGCGGCGTGTGTGCGTGACCGCGTGTGTCCGGACGCGCCCCCCCCCACTCGAGCAGAAAACGCATCTGAGGGGGGTCTAATTTTAAAAATTTTCTGGGGGAGGGCCCCAGACACCCCCCCCCCTTCGCGTGCTCGCTACTGGTGGCCCCCCACATTTCAAAATGGATTTGCGCGCCTGCATACTCGGCTAAAATGTGTTTCTTCATTCCGGAAAGAGTCAACTGGATTGTATCGCTTAACACTAAACCGAAGCTTCGGACTTCGATACGTCGGGTCAAGTCGCGGAAGGATAGCCGGCATTGTGCTTCTAAATACATGTCGGAAGGAAATTCATCGAAAACAGACCAAACAAAACAGCAAAAAGCGCGTAAATGGCCTAAATCAGTACCAGAATGCAACAACCCACGACAAGGGACATAACTCTAAGTTCCGGTTGTATACATTCATTAACATTAGACTGGTACACCGACTGGATTCGACTGATTCCCGTCTGTTCGCGATCCTACGTGCGGGGACAGTCTCGTTTCCAGTTAGCAGGGTAAATAGATCCAACATTTATAACAAAAATGGGCAGGAAAAGTTCAGAAAAAAACACAATCCCCGATCATAGTATCAATTATTTCGCGTACGGAATACGTTATACTGTCATCGCCGCGTACGGCGTACCGCACCTCGGCGTACGGAATACTCTCTAAATAGGCCGGAATCTGGCGTACGAAAAGGGCTTTGACCCCCTCAATATAAGCCACACCTCTGCTCGCTCCATCCAGGTGATTGTGATCGGTTACCCAAATTAATGAGCGCGACATTTACGTTTAGGTGGGTGCGATCGTATTTGACAAGACTGGAACGATCACTCATGGAGTGCCTCACGTCACGCGTGTCGCTCTGTTCGTACGGAGTGAGGTGTGCAGCGTCTACCAGGTGCTGGCGGTGCTAGGAACAGCTGAAGCCAGCTCGGAGCATCCCATCGCATCAGCCATCACCAAATACGTGAAAGAGGTAAGCCGTCGACGATGACCTTCCTGTGAACCTACTGCGTCTGCACATAGGCTGTCGTTACACATATTTCACGTGAAGGTCGTCAGCACGTGTTCGCCTCTGTGTATTTAATCATCTTTCATCTATGTTTGCTTACATCGTTATTTGCCCTGGTCTTGCATCTGGATTTGCCTTTTCAGTTTACAGTGGTTTTAATTGTAATGTCAGACGTACCAATCCCATGGGTATTAGACAGTTACTTTCTGCCATGCTTTGTAGGTATGGGTTCCTAGTGAGTGCAGGGTAACTAAGGGTAGCTGGGCTGTCACTGACAGAGATCTATATGTTCCAGTTGCGATCTATGTAAGAACCAGTTATAGTGCATGCATTACACATGGCGTATGTTTGGTGTAGGTGCTGAGCACGGACAGGATGGGTAAATGCACAGACTTCCAGGCAGTGCCAGGCTGTGGCCTGAGCTGCAGTGTCAGCAACGTGGAACCGATGCTAGCAGACACAGACAGGCACGAGCTGCGAAACACACTGGTGTGTATCAGGGGTCGAATTCTACTTTATTTAGGGCAAAGCTTTAAGCAGAATTTTTTTTTGACAGTTGCAAGGTCACCAAAGCAAACATTGCTTTCAGAGAAGGGTTGTGGAGGCCGCTTACATTTGGGAAAACACTTATGCGAGGAAGATTTACGAGAGATCCATGTTCTATGTGGGATTCATGTTAAGGGCGCAAGGGCAAACCAGGTCGGGCAGTGACCGCGGTTTTGTTGTAGCACATATCCGCTGGAATTTTTAGAGACACCATGGCTAGTAAGGAGGGCAATTGCAGCATTTGCCACAGGTACTGTGATGAAATTAAAGTCTTCGCATCCTGTAGCTGTGTGTGCTCGTTATGAATCTCATATAGTTACTTTTACAAGCATATTTCTGCTAGCTATTATTATGGACCTGTTATTGAAAATTGACCAAAATTGCGCACAGCTACTGACAGTTACAACAGTCGACAACAAAATTTGTGCGCAGCTACGGAACCTTTTTGTAATTTAAAGCACTTTAAACGTGCAAGGTTGCATGCAGTGCGCATGTGCAAAGTTTGCTGATACGATAAGAGTTTTGCAAAACTATTTATAGTTTCCTATATAATCAGCAAGCTGATGTCAAACTGCTCAATGGGCTGGTGAGTTCATTTGTTGAAGGGGTGGCAAGCATTTTTGTTACTTTTCCGTAAAATGTCTGTAATGTTCATTTCATAGTGTACTGTATAAGCCCGCCCCATATAAGCGATTCTTGTGGACCAACCTGTTTGTGTGTGATACGACGTAAATGCTTTAACCTAGATGACTAAACACTGACCTGTTTATGCAGTGTCGTCTGGTGTCAGAAGATGCTCTGAACAGTGTTTACATTTTAAAGCAAGCATTTCATGTTTTATCTAACCATTTTCATATTTTCGCTATCATTCTGATACTTGCCGGTACCCCTTGTGTAACACCAAGTGTATATAGTGAAGCTAACATGTTACAGAACACCTACTCATCAATATTTTCACCAATATATTTATAGATGTGATCAGTAATGCTACTGTTACTGTTGTTCACAGGTGGAGAACTTCATTCTTTATTAACCTTTGCTTCGGACTACCCACCTTCATCGTTATGTTCTACTACATGTTCTCACCATATAAGGAACACATCGAAGTGTTCGCAGGCCTCTCACTGGAAAACCTACTGCTGTTCTGCTTCTGCACACCTGTGCAGGTGAGCTTGAATACACCTCATTATACAGATATGCTGGTATGAGATGCCAGCTCAGTTTAACATACCAGCTGGATATACTATTTTGCTTCGTGAACAGTTAATATAAGTGTGAGATCATCGAAAGGACATAAACTACATTATACAAATATAGTTGTTAATTTTTTAAATTCACTTTCAAGTTTTATTTTTAGGTCTGAGGTTCTGTTTAAAATTCTGATTGCAGTTCATCGGCGGAAGACACTTCTACGTTCAAGCGATGAAGGCACTCAAGCACCGCAGCACGAACATGGACGTGCTGATAATGATGGCGACCAGTATTGCCTACATCTACTCGATCATCGTCGTCGCCATCGCGATAGTGCAAGGCTCCAAAAGTCCGATGACGTTCTTCGATGCACCGCCAATGTTACTCGTCTTCATCTCGCTCGGACGCTGGCTGGAGTACATCGCCAAGGTAACCGTTGCCATGGTGGTTGGGTCAGTAGCCTGAAGAGACTACTAAAGTGACATCTATGTTGTGCACTTGTATTGCTGTATTGTATTTGGTGTGGCGTTAGTTAACCTGATTTTCTCACCTTGTTGTAAAAAGATGAAGGGGGAAATTAATGATGAGATGTCAGGCCCAAGTATTGTTCCTGTTGTTGCTAAACAAGGTAAGGTCTCGTTGCAAGAGAGGCTAACATTGTTGTTGTAGTTATTGTTGTTGTTGTTGTTGTTGTTGTTGTTGTTGTTGTTGTTGTTGTTGTTGTTGTTGCTGTTGTTGTTTACAGGGTAAGACATCAGAGGTTAATGTTGTTGTTATTATTATTGTTGCTGTTATTTACAGATTAAGACAGAGGTTAATATTGTTGTTGTTGCTGTTGTTTACAGGTTAATACATCAGAGGTTAATATTGTTGTTGTTGCTGTTATTTACAGGTTAAGACATCAGAGGTTAATATTGTTGTCGTTGCTGTTGTTTACAGGGTAAGACATCTGAAGCAATCACTAAGCTGATGTCGCTGCAGGCAACAGAGGCCGTTCTGGTTGAGCAAGATGCAGATGGAAACGTCATGTCAGAGAAACGCATAAACGTTGAGCTTGTGCAGCGTGGAGACATTCTCAAGGTCAGTACTCACAAACTTGCACGCGCACACACGCACGCACGCACGCACGCACGCACGCACGCACACACACACACACACAGTACTACACATGCACACACACGCATACACATACGTGCATGCACACAAGCATGCACGCACAAAAATGGGCATCTATGCACTTGGCGCATTGTGCGAGATAACGTATTAATGAATGCATGGGAAGATTACGAGTTTCATAGCTTGTGTAATTCTTTTGTTCATAGGTGATGCCGGGAGAGAAGGTGCCGGTGGATGCTCGTGTGATCGAAGGTTCCTCGATGGCTGATGAATCGCTCGTGACAGGAGAAGCCATGCCCGTGCTGAAGAAACCTGGATCTCAGGTATGTGTGTGCTCCCAGCTACTTGCATGTACACGTCACTTCCACGTTAATAATCAATAGCATTCTACGCCACTTACCATTACTCCCATATCAAACTTTATGCGACCTTATGCCAACTTACATGTACTGACATGACCTCATGTGACCAGACATAAACTCTACTTGATCCTAGACGAACCAGTGTGACCCAGCATAAATCTTACGTGCCCCTACAGGACTTTATGTGACCCTAGACAAGCTTACACAATTTTCTGTGATATTATGCAGACCTACGCAAACATGCCTGACCCTACATGATGTTATGTGATCTTGTGGATTACAGGTCATCGGTGGATCGATCAATCAAAATGGTACACTGTTGATTCGCGCAACGCACGTTGGCACGGACACCGCGCTCGCTCAGATAGTCCGCCTGGTGGAGGAAGCGCAAACCTCGAAGGCGCCGATCCAAGCTCTTGCTGACAAGATTGCTGGCTTCTTTGTTCCCATGGTGATCATTGCGTCGAGTCTCACGTGCATTGTGTGGATAATCATAGGACATCGCAACATCGCCGCCATCGATCCTGACTTCATACCTCCTGAGGTGCGCACGTGTGTCAAGTAATGTGTGTGTGGGGAGCATTTATGGTCCGTGTGTGGTAGTGTCCCATCTGTGTGCGTGTGCGTGTGTGTTTAAGGGGGGGGGCAGAAATTATTGCTTGCATTCCAGCATGGATTAGCTCATCCGTACACTCATCAGTATGCATCCTACAACTACTTATACGTTCTGTGTGTGTCGTGCGCGGAATAGTGACAGCTGAGATGTTCTGTTCTCATTCCGATGCTGTCATACTTACAGGAAGGAGGCAGCTTCAGTAAGACTTCCATTACGGTAGAGTTTGCCTTCCGCATGGCCATTACGGTGCTGGCGATCGCGTGCCCCTGTGCCCTCGGTCTTGCCACGCCCACTGCAGTCATGGTCGGCACCGGAGTGGGAGCACAGCAGGGCATACTCATCAAGGGAGGTGAACCGCTTGAGACTGCTCACAAGGTTAGAGAGAATAGCAGGCGATGTGATGCAGCATGGTATGCCATGGTGAGGTCGTGGCATGCAATGGCATCATAATTTGGGGCATGGCATGAAATGGCATGGTAATTTGGGGAATGGCATGAAATGGCAGTGTGATAGCAGGGAAGAGGCATAACAAGTCCCTGAGGTATGAACTTCGCGCAGGGGTCACTGCAAACAGATTCTCTGTGACATCTGTTGCCATAGTAACACGATGGAAATAACGCCCAGTGAGAGAATGTACTCCTTTCTTAAACTTGCAGACCTTTCAATGAAAAAATTTAATAATATATACCTGGGGCTCGTTGTCAGAAACAAAATTAGTCTTAATATTAGTCTTAACATTAACTTCCACTCGTTAACCGTTGACAGAAACATCGTGATGTTACGAGAATGAAAAATCCTCGCAAATATCCTCTGTACACCTCTCGTAACTTTAATATTAAGTTGAAAATAACACATTTACACTACAAATTACAATTATAGTGATATTATATTTATAATAATGAATAAAATGTGTGTTTTTCTTGAAAAAACACGTCAAAATCATTAATTATCTACTGCTAATAAAACAAAACAATACATTTACAAATGGCGTATGGCATTTGTTCTCTTGTTTTAAAGGAATGCAACGCTTGCCACGACTCTGCTGCTCTCACGTTACAGTGTGAGAATTTGTCTTGTTGTGCAGAATAAATTCATGATCACATCGTTTTTCATCAAATATTATTTATATGTGGTTGCCATCATAATATGCATAAATTACTGTGATGTACAATAAATGTGTATGAATTTTGAATTTGGTGATCGAGTCTCATCCAATCAGCAGCCTTGTGATGAAGTTCCTGTTATCGTAAGTTTTCTAATAGCTGTGATGTGTTTCTGTCAACGCTACTCTCGTAACATTAACATTAGTCGTAAGTGTTATCTTAGCATTAACATTAGCATTAACTTACGATGTTTCTGACAACGGGCCCCTGGTTTTTAGCTCACCTTGACATCGTCAAGCTGAGCTATTGCCATGGGTCGTCGTACGTCCGTCCGTCCGTCCGTTCGTCAACATTTCGCTACGGTCAACGATAACTCAGGAACCGTTTGGCCCACATGTTTGAAATTGGATACAGTTGTTACTGCTATGCTCCCATATTAAACGTCCTATTTTGAAGGACGACAGTCGACGTACTTTCGAGCCACGGCAATTTTTTGGCAAAAATGGGAATTGCCATTAGTCCGTTCAGGTTCAACGGATTTTGCTCATTTTTGGTATGTGAATGAATAAGGCTAGGGGTTTTGATATTTAAAAAAAAATTATGCAAATTAGGTAGGGTTTGGCAATTATATAGCATATTATATAGACACAAACAGCTGTGGTGTCACTCGTCTAGTTCGTTTTACAAGATTTCGTTGACAATATCTTTAATGCAAAATTGGTATTTCTTCTCCACCTGCCGATAAAAACGTCTATATTAGAGTAAAGTTTTACAAAACATTTCAGAACGCAGCATAACCTATTATTTCGAACGCCATCGTAAGAAACATCAAAGCGGTATAGCGCCATCTACCGTTCACAATTTGTGATTCATTTTGGTTTATAATTATTATTGCGATATACAGATGCTAACCGTGTGCTACCACCTAGAAAATCTCATACGAAGTAAACGCTTCCATGCAACCAATTAACCTTTGATAAAAGTTGTGTTTGGGTAGGGAACACCATTGTCACGTGGTATATGAGCGCTACGTGGAATAAGCGTATCCTCTCAATCTTACACGTTACACATCGGGAGCTCCACTTTTAGGCAGTGCCTAAATCTGAATAATATAAAAACGTTAAATGTCGATCATTTAGGTGTAACGCCATCATTCGCCCACATCTCAAACTTTCACATCTCAAACATTTATTTTTATATAAAAAATTACACATATAATTATCAAGAGTATATAATGGGAGTTCTCCCACATATACTATTCGTTTCTATAATGTACGTCGATGGTTGCTCAATTAAAACTGACTTCTTCTCACTCACTCATTTGTGTTCTTTTTTGTGGTGAGCTACAGTGTCATTGACAATATAGAGGGGGTCCATGCCTCCCCCTTTGGCATCCGGAATACTCTCTAATTTTCAGTGCCGTGGCATCTGGAATACTCCATAATTTTGGGCTGGCATCTGGAATACTATTTAACCTGCAGCCAGCACCCGAATAATACATAAGCAAACAGTAACCAATAGTCCAATACACAACATTTATTAACCTTTATTCATGCACACTATTTATTAGGTGAGCAATAAATACACCTTCATGTCATGCTTGTTAGAGGCAAATAATTGAAGAAAAGGTACAGACTTTATGCCCAGAGTCGGCAAATCTGCTGTTGAATTTGATTTGCCTTCCTGTCCTGCTTCTGGGTTGTGTGATGCTACTACTGGTAAGTACATATATTTGCGGCCTCTTCATCACTGTAGTACAGATCCTTGCGGATATTCCGCATCTCCAGCCAGTCTCCGGAGTGCGATTTTGGAGCTGAACTCTGCAACTCCCAAAGAGGTGACCCACTTTTTGACGCCATACTCGCAGGGGCGCAAATCCAGGGGGAGGGGGGGGGGGATAGGGGGACATGTCCCCCACGAATTTTTTAGAGGGGGGACATCATATCAAATGTCCCCCCCACGATTTTGGATCACCATGATTTTGTGTGTAAGTATGCGTGTGTGTGTGCGCGCGGGTGTGTGCACGCGCGCGCGTGTGTGTGTGTTTGTGAAGTGAGAACCAGCGGCGCCGGAAGTGGGGGGGCAGGGGGGGCAGCCGCCCCTCCAATTCAAAAAGTGGGGGTCAAAACCAAAAAGCCCCCCCCAAAAGAAGAGTGGGAAAGAAAAATAAAAATGTATGTGCTAAGACTTTTTACATCTAACGTTCAAAAACAAATTTATACATCCATTTTAAGTTTTCGCCTCGCGCCTTCGCGTGATTGGCGCTCACGTCGCACACACGCGCTCACGCACCCACGCCGCACACACGCGTTCATGCACACACGCCGGACATACGCGCTCACGCACACACGTCGCACACACGCGCTCACGCACACACGCCGCACATACGCGCTCACGCACACACGTCGCACACACGCACTCATGCACACACGCCGCACATACGCGCTCACACACCCACGTCGCACACACGCGCTCACGCACACATGTCGCACACACGCCGCACATACGCGCTCACGCACACACGTCGCACACACGCGCTCACGCACACACGCCTCACATACGCGCTCACGCACACACGTCGCACACACGCGCTCATGCATACACGCCGCACATACGCGCTCACACACTCACGTCGCACACACGCGCTCACGCACACATGTCGCACACACGCCGCACATACGCGATCACGCACACACGTCGCACACACGCGCTCACGCACACACGTCGCACACACGCGCCCACGCACACACGCGCTCACGAGCGCCGCGAAGCACACACGCGCTCACGCACACACGTCACACACACGCGCTCACGCACCCACGTCGCACACACGCGCTCACGCACACACGTCACACCACACGCGCCTCACGCACCCACGTCGCACACACGCGCCACGCACGACACGCCGCACACACGGCCGCCACAACGCGCTCACGCAACCACGTCGCACACACGCAAACAGTCACGCACACGTGCTCACGCACCCAGTCGCGCACACGCGGCGCACTGGCACGCGCAATCAGCACACATGATAAAAAAAATCGTGAGCCCCTTAGGTCTTTGCCCCCCCCCCAATCGAAAACTGCTTCCGGCGCGCCTGTGAGAACCTTTTTATTGTGTGTGATAGTGCGTCAACGATTGGCTTCTTTCCCTTTTTTGCTGTTGCCAGTTTTCATTTTATTCAAGTGCATTTGAGAGCATAATAATGAATCATGCAGCACACTTGAGAAAAATTAGTCTTGATAATTTAGTACCTTTTCTTTTTTAACACGTTTTTTTCTGATATTAAATAATTCTTATGCAGAAATCATCAAGAGAAAGTATGTTATGAAGTTGTTTAGGAGATATCACACGGCA
This sequence comes from Priapulus caudatus, assembly GCF_000485595.1. Lineage (NCBI taxonomy): Eukaryota > Metazoa > Priapulida > Priapulimorpha > Priapulimorphida > Priapulidae > Priapulus > Priapulus caudatus. The sequence continues at coordinate 720,064 of NW_014577090.1, read as the reverse complement.
TTAGACACGGATTCAAGCGATTAAGCTGGAAACACAAGTTATATTCACGCAAAGAGGACACTGAAGTAACTGAGCAACGGTTTTAATTAAGTATTTTCGTCGCAAATTGATGATATATGTGCACGCATATATGATGATGACTGGACCAACAATAATAACGAGACCAATATATTTTGTGATCAGCCTCAACACCAAATGATTGGTTTTCTGCTTTTTGTTTCTTGATTTTATAACTGCCATGTGGACACCCTTTTCGTAATCATATCACAAACCAAATGCGTGTGTGTGTGTATGTGTGTGTGTGCGTGAGCGCATGTGTGCGCGGCGTGTGTGCGTGACCGCGTTGTCCGGACGGCCCCCCCCACTCGAGCAGAAAAAGGCATCTGAGGGGGTCTAATTTAAAATTTCTGGGGAGGGCCCGAGACACCCCCCCCCCTTCGCGTGCTCGCTACTGGTGCCCCCACATTTAAATGGATTTGCGCGCCTGCATACTCAGCTAAATGTGTTTCTTCATTCCGGAAAGAGTCAACTGGATTGTATCGCTTACACTAAACCGAAGCTTCGGATTCGATACGTCGGTCAAGTCGCGAAGGATAGCCATTGTGCTTCTAAAATACAGTCGTCGAAGGAAATTCATCGAAAACAGACGCAAACAAAACAGCAAAAAAGCGCGTAAATGGCCTAAACCAGTACCAGAAGGCAACAACCCAGCGACAAGGACATAACTCTAAGTTCCGTTGTATAATTCATTAACATTAGACTGGGTACAGCACACTGATTCGACTGATTCCCGTGCTGTTCGCGATCCTTACGTGCGGGGACAGTCTCGTTTCAGTTTAGCAGGTAAATAGATGCCAACATTTATAACAAAAATGGGCAGGAAAGTTCAGAAAAAACACAATCCCCGATCATAGTATCAATTATTTCGCGTACGGAATACGTTATACTGTCATCGCGGGGCGTACGGTGACCGCACCTCGCGTACGGAATACTCTCTAAATAGGCCGGAATCTGGCGTACGAAAAGGGCTTTGACCCCCTCAATATAAGCCACCCCTCTGCTCGCTCCATCCAGGTGATTGTGATCGGTTACCAAATTAATGAGCGCGACATTTACGTTTAGGTGGTGCGATTGTATTTGACAAGACTGGAACGATCACTCATGCGAGTGCCTCACGTCACGCGTGTCGGCTTCTGTTCGTAGCGGAGTGAGTGTGCAGCGTCCACCAGGTGCTGCGGTGGTGCTAGGACAGCTGAAGCCAGCTCGGAGCATCCTATCGGCATCAGCCATCCGCCAAATAGTGAAAGAGTAGCCGTCGAGATGACTTCCTGTGAACCTACTGCGTCTGCACATAGGCTGTCGCTTACACATATTTCACGTGAGGTCGTCAGCACTGTTTCGCCTCTGTTGTATTTAATCTTCTTTGCATCTATGTTTGCTTACATCGTTATTTGCCCTGGTCTATGCATGCTGGATTTGCCCTTTTCAGTTTACAGTGGTTTTAATTGTAATGTCAGACGTACCAATCCATGGGTATTAGACAGTTACTTTCTGCCATGATTTGTAGGTATGGGTTCCTAGTGAGTGCCAGGGTAATAAGGTAGCTGGGCTGTCACTGACAGAGATCTATATGTTCCAGTTGCGATCTATGTAAGAACGCACGTTATAGTGCATGCATTACACACTGCGTATGTTTGGTGTAGGTGGCTGAGGACGGACAGGATGGGTAAATGCACAGACTTCCAGGCAGTGCCAGGCTGTGGCCTGAGTGCAAGTGTCAGCAACGTACGGGAACCGATGCTAGGCAGACACAGACAGGGCACGAGCTGCGAAACACCCTGTGTGTATCAGGGGCGTCGAATTCTACTTTATTTAGCGGCAAGCTTAAGCAGAATTTTTTTTTGACAGTTGCAAGCTCACGCAAAGCAAACATTGCTTCAGAGAAGGGTTGTGGAGGCCGCTTACATTTGGGAAAACACTTATGCGAGGAAGATTTACGAGAGATCCATGTTCTATGTGGATTCATGTTAACGGGCGCAAGGGCAACCAGTCGGGCAGTGACCGGCGGTTTTGTTGTAGCCATATACGCTGGAATTTTTAGAGACACCATGGCTATAAGAAGGGCAATCGCAGCATTTGCCACAGGTACTGTGATGAAATTAAAGTCTTCGCATCTGTAGGCTGTGTTGTGCTCGTTATGAATCTCATATAGTAACTTTTACAAGCATATTTCTGCTAGCTATTATTATGGACCTGTTATTGAAAATTGACCAAAATTGCGCACAGCTACTGACAGTTACAACAGTTGACAACAAAATTTCTTGCGGCAGCTACGGAACCTTTTTGTAATTTAAAGCACTTTAAACGTGCAAGGTTGGCATGCAGTGCGCATGTGCAAAGTTTGCTGATACGATAAGAGTTTTGCAAACTATTATAGTTTCGCTATATAATCAGCAAGCTATGTCAAACTGCTCAATGGGCTGGTGAGTTCATTTGTTGAAGGGGTGGGCAAAGCATTTTGTTACTTTTCCGTAAAATGTCTGTAATGTTCATTTATAGTGTACTGTATAAGCCCGCCCCATATAAGCGATTCTTGTGGACCAACCTGTTTGTGTGTGATACGACGTAAATGCTTTAACCTAGATGACTAAACACTGACCTGTTTATGCAGTGCCATCTGGTGTCAGAAGATACTCTGAACAGTGTTTACATTTTAAAGCAAGCATTTCATGTTTTATCTAACCATTTTCATATTTTCGCTATCATTCTGATACTTGCCGGTACCCCTTGTGTAACACCAAGTGTATATAGTGAAGCTAACATGTTACAGAACACCTACTCATCAATATTTTCACCAATATATGCATTTCAAATTAGATTTGTTTACATGTCAGCATCACTAGATTGTCATTCTCGCTCTCACGAAATACCATCAACCCGTACCCTGTCTCTAAACTATATATATATATATATGTTACATTTGTCTACATGTTGAGATAGGTACCAGTCTAGAAAAATTTACATCCCATAAATTTGTCCACTTGTGGGATAGCAACACCCATTTTGTGGCAGTGTTTGCGTATCTTATTTTTGCAAATCTGAAGAGTGCAGGCACAACTTTGCTGTTCATTTACTGTTTTATAGTTTGTGCCTATAACAGCACAAACAATAGTGTACACAGTACAGGTAAAGTGGTGATTTTTATGTTGAAGTAATCGGTAACATGTGCGCAGACGAGTGTTGGAGTGAGACTAAATTTAGTCTCTTTGAGCCTATATTTATTAATTTCTTGATTTATTTGAGCGATGATAATTTTGCCTGTAGTTTTCATAAAATACATTTTACAATGAGTAATATTACAAGATATTACTTGCTATACACTGGGTAAACCTTTGATGCATTGGGTCCATTGATGTATGTTTAGCTTCTCAGGATTGATAACATATGTATGAGAGAACCATACATTGTTCATTGTCACCTGTTTTAGAACACACAAGCTGATGGGTTCCACGTAGAGGTAGAGGGCGCTGTAATCGACCAACATGTGGCGCCATCTCTTGCTGAGATTCCTACGTTTATGCCTCCAGTGCAGGGTATGCACAAATGACATTCATCTGTTAGTTGTCGTTCATTCGTCACACATTTACTCTAACTTTGCGTTAAAATTACGTTATGTTTAATATGTTAATTATGTTTTTACTCATGTATGCCTGTATTGTTGGCATCGTGTCTTAGTTATACAGTAGATAATAGGGTTTAAAACCAGAAGGTGTTAAAGTCCCAGTCAGTGTGTAATTCTCACCATTGTTTTCCTGTAGTTCTTGTAGAGGGGACGCCGGCGTCTAAGGAGTACAAGGTGCTGATTGGAAACAGGGAGTGGATGAATCGTAATGGACTGGTTGTTGGGGAGGAGGTGGAAGCACGCATGAGCGAACACGAAATACTCGGTCAGACCGCTGTGCTGGTGGCCATAGATGGTCAGTGATACCTCCAACTCTCATCCCTTTCACTCGTTCAATAACACTACCAGTCCTCCGTTTATGACAGACTCCCATGCTTGTGGCCATATATGGTCAGTGTTGATCCCAATACTCTCTATGTAATTCTAGTAGTATCAGGGGGTTAATAATGATAATTAAACGTTTGTCATTATTAACCTCTGGTAGTATCTATCTATTATACTTTCTATCTACATTAATAGGCATCAAAATGCTCGGTTTTTCTAGTTGTCTGATCCTTGCTGTGTTAGTAATGATGAGGTATAGGCTTTCTCACCAGAGACTGGGATCATGTTACGTGAAACGTTTACAAACTTTAGGCATAATCACGCAAACTCAATAACAAATCACAGTGTGGTAGGCAACATAGACGTTATACCGCTTACACTCATGGTATAACGTTTCCAGACTACAAGAACCAATCAGAGTAAGTGCAAGAGCTTAGCTGCTTGAAGGAAGAAACTTGTTTTTGGTTGGGAAAAGGTTGCTGGGAGAGCCACTACTGAAGCGCGAGTGTTACATGTGCTCTTGAGAGAGTTGTAGAGCCAGCTAAGTTGTTGTGCTTGTGCAGGGGTGCTGGTGTCCATGGTTGCTGTTGCTGACACTGTCAAGGCCGAGGCTCATCTAGCTGTGTACACACTGAAGAAGAGCGGTCTTCACGTCATACTGCTGACAGGGGACAATCGCAAGACTGCGAAAGCTATTGCAATGCAGGTAGTAGACCAAGCATACCAATAATTGCAAAAAGTACATCTGATCGTAGTCAAATTATCCTAATAAACACTGCAAATTAAATAGTGTGTGATACAATTCTGCAGAATCAGCCTGCTTAATAGTGCTGCTGTCATGGTTATTTGTTTGCTAAATGCTGGGAGATAATGAAAACAGAAGTGACAATTAAGAAATTGACTTACAGATGTTTTATTGTTAGAATGCCTCGTTTATTAACAAGCCCTGACATTCTCTGACCCAGGTCGGAATCACAAAGGTGTTTGCAGAGGTGCTGCCCTCACACAAGGTTGCTAAGATAAAGCAGCTGCAGGCAAAAGGCATGAAGGTCGCGATGGTAGGAGACGGAGTGAATGACTCGCCAGCTCTTGCGCAGGCAGACGTCGGCATTGCTATAGCAAGCGGCACGGATGTAGCCGTGGAAGCTGCAGACATGGTGCTCATACGGGCAAGTGAATTGTAATGCCATCTATGTGCATAAATATTAGGTGCAATCTTTTTCATTGATTTATTGGTTTTATTATTTTAGAGGTGGTTTTGTTGTATCGTCATGTATGTCATATTGTATACGGGGTAAAAGCCGCGACCACAACACATCTGTAATGAGAAAGGTTAATGTCTTTCAAGGAAAAGAATATTCTAACCTGGTGTTTTTACTGTAGAATGATCTACTGGATACCGTGGCTGCCATCGATCTCTCGCATAAAACTGTCTGGAGGATTCGTCTCAACTTCTTATTTGCTAGCATCTATAACATTTTTGGCATCCCTATTGCAGCAGGTAAGGTATTCCCTCCACATCCTCCTCTTTCTCGTCCTCCTCTACCTCCTTTGCTTACACTTCTTCATCATTATCCTCTTCCTCCTCTTCCTCCTCTTCACCCTCACCTCCTTCGCTCCTCTTCTTCACCCCCTCCTCCTTCGCTCCTCCTCTTCACCCCCTTCTCCTTCGCTCCTCCTCCTCCTTATCATCATCATCATCATCATCATCATCATCATCATCATCATCATGTGCCTCATTTGAAATTGTGAACGGCCCCAATGCGCCGCAAAGTAATCGTTGCGGATGTTCGTCGTTGTTCACAGTGTTTTCAGTCACTTAAGCAGTCATTTCTAATTCACGTTCTCATGAAGGATTGCATTTGTAAATGTTCGTACAGATCCCTCTACCCATCTTCAGCTCACACATCTTCTTTGTGTCCATAGGTGTTCTGAAACCGATTGGATTCTCTCTGCAGCCGTGGATGGCTGCTGCTGCTATGGCTGCCTCTAGCGTGTCCGTCCTCTGTTCGTCACTGCTGCTAAAAATGTACGTCTGTCTGCTTAGTGGTGTTGGTCAGGGAAGGTCGGTGAAGGTCAGGGAAAGTTAGGGGAAGTCACAAAGGCCGTTCGTGAAAGCTTGGAGAAAATTGAGCAACGTCCAGGAAGGTCACGGGTGATTAGGGAATCTCATTGAAGTGTAGAAGGGTTCCCAAATGCTAGGGAATGTCAGGAGGGAAGCCCAGTAAAGGACAGGGAAGGTTTAGGAAGGTCATGGAAGCCTCTATTTTATTTTGCTAGAGGTAATAATTCAGTACTAGAAAGTTATTTATTAACTCAGTGGAAGTGTTTGACGGTCGCTTAATGGCGTCTCTCACTCTTCGTGTGTGCAGGTATAGAAAGCCAGTACGCATGACCCTCGAGACGGACGACTACCTCAATCATCTGCGCATGGAAGCTCTGATGCTGGTTGCTAACGGCGACAACATCTCCGTTCATCGTGGCATCGACGACGACCTTCCTGACGACCGCGGTCAACGCTCAAGCCTCAAGAGCAGCATATCAGAGAAACTGAGTCAGATCGGCAGCAAGGTGTACCGTCTGTCCCAAGGAGGTGTGCAGCAGCGAGGCTTGAACCAGGGGCTGCTGAGCAGTGGTAGTAGTGACGGGGATGACCCCTACATCAGCCGCTTGTAAACAGGGCAGTAGGGAAGGGCAGAACCAACGTATAACAGCTCAAAAGTATAGTCAGGAAGAAGAGAGCCCAGGTATATAGCACCCTCATATAAACATGGAGAATGGGAGTTGCCACCTATATAGCACTGCCATATAAACAGGGAGGAGGGAGAGCCTATCTATAGCACTCCCATATAAACAGGGAGGAGGGGGAGCCTATCTATAGCACTCCCATATAAACAGGGGAAAGGGGAAGCCCACATATACCAGCCCCTTCCCCAGATAAACAAGGGAAAGGGGAAGCCCGCCTATACCAGCCCCTTCCCCATATAAACAAGGGGAAGGGGAAGCCCACCTAAACCAGCCCCTTCCCCATATAAACAGTGAAGAGGGGAATTCTACTATAGCACCCATATATGAGAAGAAATGAGAAGATAACAAACCTGTAACACTCACGCGTAGACAGGAAAAACGGGAGGCAACGTTATTACCATAGAAATGTGTCGGGCTTTAACTGATATTCAGCTACGTTAGGAAGACACATGGATACAGGGCATGTGTAAATAGATGAAGAGGATGTATATCCGGGTTATTTTTAATGCAAGTATAGAATAGGGGGGACAACGTTGGAAATCACTGTTTTTAATGTGTTTTATTCTTATATTATACATGATAGAGAATTATATATTTGCGAGTTTATGATGTGCAGTCTGTATGAAACGACTGATTATCCTAAAATACATCCAGCAGGTGAATATTCGGTGAAACATCGTGTATTGTGAAGCTGCTTAATTTTAGTTCTGACAGCAGCCTGTTGGGTGTGAATTGTATGTTTTTTTAAATACAATTACTATTGGGCCAGGACTCAAGTGATTTTACGCTAGGACATGAAATTCTTAAATCAGGCACAGTGTAGCCTAATATGTCAATAATTTTTAATTGTTTTTGTATTGCAATATTACTAACTATAAAAAACTATTTATGCCGAAATTGCTTATTTTAAAATCACTGTATTCTGTATATTTTAAAATAATTGGATATTTTAATCAATTCCGTGTTATATTGACTTTACCGATGATTCTATTTTGTCTCCCTATTTTTAGATAGATTATCAGTTCTGTTCTTAAATCAGGCACAGTGTAGCCTAATATGTCAATAATTTTTAATTGTTTTTGTATTGCAATATTACTAACTATAAAAAACTATTTATGCCGAAATTGCTTATTTTAAAATCACTGTATTCTGTATATTTTAAAATAATTGGATATTTTAATCAATTCCGTGTTATATTGACTTTACCGATGATTCTATTTTGTCTCCCTATTTTTAGATAGATGATCAGTTTTTAGCGCACCTTGACATCGTCAAGATGAGCTATTGCCATAGGGTGTCGTCTGTCGTGCGTGCGTCCGTCCGTCTGTCTGTCTGTAAACATTTGGCTACGGTCAATGATAACTTAAGAACCAGTTGACCCACATGTTTCAAATTGCATACAGTTGTTACTCCTATGGGAGAGATGTGAACGTCCTATTTTGGAGCACGCCAGTTGACCTACTTTTGAGCCACGCTCACTTTTTGGCAAAAATGAAAATGGCCATCTAGATTCATTCTATTTTGTTAAATTTACCTACCTACCTACCTACCTACCTACCTACCTAATCATACCTACGTGTAATATTGTGTTTTAGATTCTTCGTTACAGTAATTTGACTGAAATATTTTATTGCTTTTATTTGCGCAATAATCGAAAACCAAAATGGCAATCATTTAGGCATAGCACCATCTATCGCCCAGATTTCAGACTTTCAGATCTGAAACATTTATTTTCGCATCAAAACTAACCCTGAAACAAAACAATGAAATTTCGATTAGTATAAAACGGGGAATAAGGACATTTTATCACATTTTGGTCCGTCATAAATGAAACATTTACCAAATTTTAAATATCATTTCCTCTTCTATCACACCCAATGGCAATGTGAGCTATGGTGTCATTGACACTTTCATTAAAAGTTGTGATCTTAAAAATGTTTTATTGTGGTTAAACGCACACGCAGTGAATAAACTGGCATGTACATGTGTATGTCTAAAACTGTAAAAAAAATCGTCTCTCTGTCATTTTTCATATATATTTGTTATATGGTCCGGAGCAAATCTAGGGTACCATTCTTATTTAGCACATAAACTTCTTGTATCTTGTATCTTGGCTCCCTCTCTTGTATTTCACAAGGTACTCGATTCAACGATGAGACGGCATTTACAGGAAATTGTCAGCAATAATAGGTGAAAGAGAGTAGAGAAACAGTAGAAAGTAGGAAAAAGTAGACTGGTAGTAAATATATTTCCTATTTATTTAGCATTATATGTTATTGAAATGCTCCAAGTGCCTGTGGTCAGGAGTATATAAATATAACAATAATTAAAAATGTTCAGGTAATTATGCGCGGGTAATTACCTAAAATAAACAGATTTTCAGAAATTATATTGATTAACATATTATCCGATAGGCGGCGCGTGTCGCAGCTCACAAAAGAAAGAAGTAAACAACGTCGATGGTATTACTGTACTAATACTGTACTAAATTTGAATTAGCTAGGGCCTACTTACTATGAATGAAATCCAGGCTATCTTTTTATCATAGATAATAAGCATACGGCGGCGCTACTGCATAGTTAAAGAAGCATAACCATGCCTATATTTGGAAACAAGTTTTCGCCTAAGAAGCCTAGTCCAAGGAAAAACTCTTCATTGTCGAATCTCAACTTAGATCGAGCTACCCAGCAGTTAGAATTTGGAAGAGATTATGGCCCAATAAGACTTACACTTGGTGATCACGATTACAATTTTGACAACGGGGATTGGCAAGCAGGTACGACCTATAATGCTAGTTTGCTATTAGTATTATGCTACTGCTAGTAAACTAAACAACAATGGTTAAAAACCTTGACAATGACGTGACTTATTGAATGATCATGTATGAATATGATGTAGTGTTGAGCGTTGTGCTGCAATGTGCAATAATATTACTATTAGGACGTGGCTACGCGACCGGTTCCGGACGAAGAGCCGCTAGACTACGCGTCCGGACATCCATCTCAGACAGTGCTCTTGCGACACGTACAAGCATGATTGCGCAACGGTACGCTCTGCTGATTGCCGAGTGTGTGTGTGCGTGAGAGAGAGGAGAGAGGGAATGTGTATGTGTGTGTGTATGCGTGAGAGAGAGAGAGAGAGCTAGAGGTGTGTGTGTGTGTGTGTGTGTGTGTGTGTGTGTGTGTGTGTAGAGAGAGAGAGAGAGAGAGGTGGTGTGAGAGAGATAGAGCTGTGCGTGTGTGTGTGAAAGAAGAGAGAGCGCGAGAGAAGAGCGGATGAAAGGATAGACGGCAGCAGTGCATATATTGTATATTTTCGGCAATCAGCAGAGCGTCCCGTGCGGTCAATCATGCGTGTACGCGAATCGGCGCGAATACTGTGTGAGTGGATGTCCAGATGCGTAGCCTGGAGGCTAGGCGACCGGTTCTGGACGCGTAGCCACTGCGATAATATTATTATATATTATTATTTATTAATACTAATACTGTTGTTTTATATAAGCAGCTTGTATTACTAGTACTAGCGTGTGTTATAATAGTTGGTTGTCACGTACGCTAAATTTGTTGTTGTTGCATTAATATCGTAAAATATACTGTGTAAATTATACTGTTTATTCTTGCATAAAGAAATAGCATTGCAATTTTGTCATGACGGACAGGGCAATTAAAAGGAATAATAATTTGTTGCTGCCACTACTTGTTCCACAGAACGTGGACGGGGAGGTGCCAGTCAGAAGCAGACACTAAAGCTAGGCAGAGAAAACCAAAGTCTCAGGGAGGAGAATAACCTACTCAAACTAAAGATAGAAATTCTGCTAGACATGGTAGGTGAACCTCCTCCTCTCTCTCATCTCTCTCCTCTCTCCTCTCTCTCTCCTCTCGTCTCTCTCTCTCTCACACACACGGTGAACTCATCAATCATATCTCTCTCTCTCTCTCTCTCTAGTGTAGCATAGTAGCAGCAGACATGGTGTAGCATTGGTGCAACAAGGCACAAGCTGGCAACATCCAGTGTGCGGCCTGTTGTAAACCCAAACTTGGAATCTGCGACAATCTCAAAGATTGCGGTGCAGTGCATTGTGCTGCCGCCAAACTGCGGATTTCCCTAGTTTGCCTAGACCAATCTCAAGAATTGGGCAAACTGAAACAGTCGGTGATCAACAACCGTCATAGCGAGTGTGTGGTGTGCGTGGTGGCAACTAGGAAGAGATTTATCTTCATATTTCACTCAAATTATATTATAATCATTTAATATTATACAAAGGTGCCAAACACATTGAGAAAGAAGCGTATACGGACTTATGGGATATTAACATTTGAAAATCCTAATTACCATCATATGTTGTGCAAGCTCTGTGTGTACGCTTCTTTTGCCTATATCTCAAGATTGGGTTTGCCCAAACTGTCGGTACGACTGAAATTCCAAAGTTTGTGACAAGATTCCCAAGTTTGGGCACAACAACCGCCACCTATGTAATCTCTAGCAAATTGTGCACAATGTGTTGCACCTAGCAATGGTTGCTTACTATATGTAATTTGGTGATGGATTGCACGTTGGTATCGATCGATGTCAATATTATACACAGCATATAAGTTCTGGCAAACCACAATATCTCAACTCGGTCAACTACAAACACTACCCAGTGAGATGGTATGTGCTCTCTCTGCCGTCAGTTTAGCAGTTAAGTTTACTGCTCTACTTCTTTCTGCACCTAGACCTGTTTGGTGAGCTCGACTAGAGAACACGCAGCTCGCGCACGTGTGGAAGGACATTTAACAGGAACCAGAGATCCGATGAACGTCTCCAAGCACTCATAAACACAAAAACGCCGAACAAGAAAAGGTTGATGCCAGCGTTAACACGTACGAGGTTCGCCTTGTCAATGTTTGTTTCTGTTCTTGTGCATGCCAATTTTCACTGTCGTAGAAATTAAGTAAAATTGTTTTATATTTATTATAAAACACTGTTTTTTTTAAAAGTAGCACTTGTAGCAATATTGTCGTCAGTTTTCCTAAATGCAGTGATGGTATCCTCATGGTAATAGACAAATAAATAATTCTATCTCTTATATTGTAATATCA
>NW_014577090.1:700856-708204 GCF_000485595.1 Priapulus caudatus | reverse complement strand
AGACATGGTAGGTGAACCTCCTCTCCTCTCTCCTCTCTCTCTCTCCTCTCGCTTCCTCTCTCTCTCTCTCCACACCACGGTGAACTTCACTCAATCATATCTCTCTCTCTCTCTCTCTCTAGTGTAGACATAGTAGCAAGCGACATGTGTAGCATTGGTGCCAACAAGGCCACAAGCTGGCAACATCCAGTGTGCGGCCTGTGTGTAACCCAAACTTGGAATCTGCCACAATCTCAAAGATTGGGCAGTGACATTGTGCTGGCCGCCAACTGCGGATTTCCCTAGTTTGCCTGACCAATCTCAAGAATTGGGCAAACTGAATACAGTCGTGATCAACAACCGTCATAGCTGAGTGTGTGGTGTGCGTGTGCAACTAGGAAGAGATTTATCTCATATTTACTCAATATTATATAATTCATTAATATTTATACAAAGGTGCGCAAACACATGAGAAAGAGAGCGTAGACGAGTATACGACCTTATGATATAACATTTGAAATCCTAATAATCATATGTTTGTGCAAGCTCTGTTTACCTCTGTTTGCCTAATCTCAAGATTGGTTGCCCAAACTGCAGATGCGCTGAAATTCCAAGTTTGTGCAAGATTCCAAGTTTGGGCACAACACGCCCACCTATGTAAATCTCTAGCAAATTGTGACACAATGTGTTGCCACCTAGCAAGTGGTTGCTTACTATATGTAATTTTGTAGATGGATTGCATGTTGGTATCATCATGTCATCATTATAACATGCATATAATTCTGGCAACCACAATATCTCACTCGTCAACTACAACACTACCCTAGTTAGATGGTATGTGGCTACTCTGCCAGTCAGTTTACAGTTAAGTTACTGCTCTACTTCTTTCTGCATAGCTCGCTGAGACCACATGTGAAGGACATTTACAGGAGACAGAGATCGATGAACTCCAAGCACTCATAAACACAAAAACGCGAACCAAGAAAAGGTGATGCCAGCGTTAACAAGTACGAGGTCGCCTTGTTCAATGTTTGGTTTCTGTTCTTGTGCTGCCAATTTCATGTCGTAGAAATTAAAGTAAAATTGTTTTTATTTATTATAAAACAACTGTTTTTTTAAAAGTAGCACTTGTAGCCAATATTTCGTCAGTTTCCTAAATGAGTGATGTATCCTCATGGTAAATATGACAAAATAAATAATTCTATCTCTTATATTTTGTATATCATCACATGTACCTGCATAATTTTGTGTACATTAGTCGCATTCAATGTGTTCATGTAAGTCTACTAACTTGTATAAAACCTGAACAAGATGCATCTGTAACATAGACTAATATACAATTTGTTTATATAATTTACAATGTATTATTTTAAGCAACTGGAGATATGGTTAGAAGCAGAGGAGTAAAACAAATACATAATTCTTGTCTAAGATGTATTTACCAAAGTTTAGACATTCCAGTCATATACAATGTCAACAAGCATTGATTATATCATGTATATAGTGCATGTGCAATGTAAACAAGAGTAAAACTGTTGACTTACTGAACAGGTTATATTAATGATGTTACTTTCGTTGATCATTTAAAATTTGAGAACAAGATTGCACAGCCAGCCAGACAGACAAACCATCATCATATTAGTAACTAATATAATTTCATGAACATAATATAAATATAAGCACACTAGGGTGGCTGATCCATGCTGCAGAAACTAGTTTTTGTAGCTTCTCAGTATTTTGGTCTCTTGTATTGTGGGTTGTCTTTCTCTTCTGCAGTTCTTTTCTTTATAATCTGTGGTAAGTACAAGTAAAAATGGTTTATTTGGTTACTACTTACTAGTACACAATGATAGATATTAGACAGTCGCATAAATAATGCCACAAAACGTCGCACCTTAGACAACATCAACAGTCGTGACCAGCTGTTGATTGTGCTGTTAACTGCAGTCACACGTGTCAGTAGGACCTCATACATGACTCTATATATAGCCGAGGTTTGCTAGCTATCACTCACGTTGCTGATCTTCTGCCACTGCTGATCTAGCTTCTGCTTCTCTGTCTTCTCACTAAAGTTACGTCTTGTTTTTCGTCCCTCCGACATCTTCACTCCAAACTGGAATGCAGCCCTGTACAGACAAATGACACGATGCAAACTGTTAGCCTGATGCGTGAGAACAGAGCTACTAGACTAGAGAGACCATGAGTATAGGGCCAACACGTACCAGTACATTGAGTATAGGGCCAAGGACACACCAGTACATAGGGCCAATACACACAAGTAAATTGAGTATAGGGCCAACACACACCAGTACATTGAGTATAGGGCCAACACACACCAGTACATTGAGTATAGGGCCAACACACACCAGTACATTGAGTATACGGCCAACACACACCAGTACATTGAGTATAGGGCCTACACACACAAGTATATTGAGTATAGGGCCAACACACACCAGTACATTGAGTATAGGGCCAACACACACCAATACATTGAGTATAGGGCCAACACACACCAGTACATTAAGTATAGGGCCAGGGACACGAGGAGCACATCACCATAATAGGGCATATCATGCTTCTGAGATTGAACATAAAGTACCTCATACACAACTGATCAGGGCTCGAATTAAGCGACGAGAAGGGCAAGGCAATTTTCTTAGGGCATGTGAGAAATCGCCTTAAATTTTCTTTAAAATGGAAGGGCAGAGGCAATTTTAAAAGGCACCAAGGCAACTCTCAAAATTTGAGAAGGGCACCAAGGCACTTTTGTAAAATAAAGGAAAACTCATAACAAATTAGTACATCAATATCGTCTTGCTTTTAATGTACAAAACAATATGCCCCCATGTAAGCTTACACCGTAACACCGACCCCTTTCCCCCCTCTGCTAATTGAAGTACAGTAACAATTTTACATGCCCGCTAACAGGAGCGAATAATTATCCGATGCTGTTATTATTCCCTCCTGCGACTATCGGTTTCAAGCTCATCATTGCAACTACAGCACGCACGCGTAAGTGTTATGTTGACTCGACTAAAAACGAAACTAGGGCAGTAGATTAAAGGGCACCGACGGCAATTACACAAAAGGGCAAGGCAGGTGACTGCCGTCGGTCGGGTTGGATTTTCAGGGGCAGTACGGCAATTGATAGGGGCACCGACGGCAATTGCCGTCGGTGCCGTCGGTTAAATCGAGCCCTGCAACTGATCCTGAACTGTCACTGAGAGTTTACTCACTTGGGCATTGCTTCTTTGTTGCTCATGTAGGTGCTGTATTCTTCCTGGGTGTCAAAGTCCCAACGGCCAATCGGTCCCTTCTTGTTACCGAGATCCATCTTACTGTAGTCTGTCTCATCGTCACTGTCATCCATTGCATCTGCCATCTCTGCAAAGCTGAGAAAGAGAAAACCTCCATATTTCCCATACTGCCCACCTGCATGCCTGTCTGCCTGAGTGTAGCTTAACAGGACTAATTGTGCAGCACTAGATCAGGAAATGTCTTACCTGAGATACATAATTAAAAAGATGTGATGGTACATTCTGAATCTTTTATCATGATTACGGGGTATCAGACTGTCTTAGAAATGCCATGACAGTACTTAATGAGTAAGACTTACCCAGGGTAACATTCCACATAACTGTCAGGAATCTGATTATCCTTTGCCTTCTTCTTCGTAATAGAGTTAGGGTCTTCCTTCTCTGCCTTCTCCATAGCTGGAGGCTCAAACTAGAAAAAAACATCAGGGTTGGTCTGAATACTTCCTACATGTACCCAGACTCTGTATAGTGTGAGTTACCTAACATACAACATGACCAAGCTTAAAATTTAGATGAAATCTTCCCATGCCGTGTTTTTACTGTTTGTGCCTTCGTGCAACATATGGGAGATAGTTCTGTACCTCTATACACTGCGTAGGATTCTTACTTATGCAGATGATGTGGTATTGTGGAACACAAGGTGAAGTAGTTGCAGCAGACGTTGTGGTTGCTAGTATGTAGAGCAGTTAATGTTAGACGATAATGTTTCACTGCCTACGAACCCGCGAGAACTTCTGGTTGATGTCTTTAACGATGTCAATGACTTCGTGCATCCTCTCACGGTCCTTGTCTCGCGGTCGCTCCCTTCCTCGATCCCGATCCTTCTCTCTCCGCTCTCCTACTCGTTCTCTACCCTTGTCCCGCTTGTCAGCATCCTGTCGTCACATAAATTAGCATGCCAGTGAATGTTCCAACAACGGACACCCTCTACCCTGGGCTATCTTCATAGACCGGTTCCCATTCCATAGCGGTGACCACATTTTAGAGGTACCCGTTCTATAAATGTCTCCATTCTGTAGAGCTTTAACAAGGGTTTGACTGTATATGGCAATCATTTGAAATTGAAGATAACTATTTTGTGATACATGTGGTGAATACCTCTTCATTAGCTTCATCGAAGTAAGAGGGTTTACTCTTCTTCTCTTTGTCACGGCTGTTTTTGCCAGCTCCAGGCTTGCCAGAAATGTAGTCGCCTGCCTCAGCATATATTTCATTGTCTGCTCCCGGCAGCTTCCCTTTGGGAGCATCAGCTTTTCCTAGGCAGCACAGCACAAATGCAATATTAAATTCACTTCTACTGTTATGGACTTACTTACGTTATATTACATACACGAAGTATTTAGTATCTTACAATGAATAACTACGAACAAAGTTACGAACTGCCACCATGCGCAAGGCAGCTAACTAAATTGTTATGAACCTGGAGACATGTAATGCACTTTATTATTTACATGTACCAGCTTTCTATTCTTGCCTCTTCACGGTGCAAAATATAATCCCTACAACTCAATTTGGAAGGTTATAAAATAACACATCTCTGTAACTAAGAAAAACAAGATAGATGTATCATACCTTTTTCTTTCTTCTTCTTCCTCCTCTCACCTGACCTTAGGTAAGATAGCACTTGTGTCAACTTTTGTATGACGATGTCATTCGTAGACAATGTTGTTTGTGACTGAAAGAACACACATGATTACTAAACCTTAGGATTAACATGCCTTTATATTCATTAGATAGCTGTCTGTCATATATGTAATTTATTAGGAGGGCACGGAGGCAAATCAGGCAGATCACCCATAACAACCGCATATTTCTCCACTGCATGCTACTCCATTAGCATCCTCGGTTCGTCACTTGGGTAGGAACATACAGGCCACACATATCTTCTCTACTACTTGTATTGCTACGTGATCAGAGTGTTGTTTATAGGCTTGTTGCCAGTTAAAATTCTGATCAAATTTTTAGCATGGTTGTTGATAAACAACATTGAAAAGTCTAGTTTTTAAGGTTACCAGCGGAGAAATTAGAAAAACTAATATGAATTTGCAGTAAGGGTATATATACGTATAAACGACACAATGTGTCAGTTATTCTACTAATCCGTAATAATCAACAGTGCTGATTAGATAGACAATATGGCTTAAGTAAGAAAAGCAAACAACCGTATTTATCTATGCCATGGTGAAATTAAAGGATAGAGTAACATGTAGCAGAAGTTCTTAGCACCATGCTAAGACAATTTATCTCACCTCCACACTAGGGCAATCTGCCTTGCTGCGAATCGTTGTCGTGGGAACATCAGAGTCAGCAAAATCATCATCCAGTTCTATGACATATGCCATCCTACGCGGCAGGAACAACTCGTTACGTTCCGGTGCCTTGTTCCTGAACAACACCCGGTAGATGTTTTTACCTGAAAAACAAATGACAGTTCAGCGATGAACCATCACACGTCAGTTATTGCTCAATTAAGGAGGATATAAATAACAAGAGCAATCAGAGATAGCAAACCTCCGCCACAGCATAACAGTCACCCCCCCCCCCATCTTGCTGGTACACCCAATATAGTTGTTTCTACTCTATGACTATTGTTGTTTGACTCTGCATTGACACCATGCATGGCGCATATATATATATAGCTATCGATCTAATTTGTAGTCGGGTTTAAAGTGGTGGTGACACATCATAAACCCCTACAGAGAGAGAAAGCGAAAGCAAAACGAAGCGAAGCAGTTAGAGAGTAAACCACTACAATACGATCAATGATGAGAAATCCTTCAAAAAATTCCTGGATCCAGATCACCACCAAAATCTAATCGATTAGTTGTTGGCACAAGACCAACCCAAAAATTTCATCAAAATCCGTCCATAACTTTTTGAGATATCCTGTTGACAGACAAACCAACAAACAAACTAACAGGGGCGAAAACATAACCTCCTTGGTGGAGGTAACTATGAAGGACTACATTTCATGTATGATGTATTATAAAAACAGTTGTCCATATTGATTACAGACCTAATTTGCTTTTGAAGTTGATTTTCTCTTCCTCCTCCTGTTCAGCCTTGGCTTTAGCTGCAGCCGCTGCTTTGTCTCTATAACAACAACGACAGATCCGTACAATCAGCATTGCGAATTTTACCAGCAGGAACAATCTGTGCCAGAAGCAGGTTATTTAAGTCCTTATACATTCTGAATGGTTTAACTTAAAGCAGCTGTTAGACGTTATATCATATGTTAGGTCATATGTGTCACTCACGTGGCTTATGAACTTATTAGGTACTAGTAAATAATTAATCTGGGTTTCGTTCCTGATAATTCTTCTTGTTTAACAAATTGTTGCAGCGTTTGGCCCTGTTTCTTGCTTATCTGAAACTTGAGATTCAGCTGTCACTTCGGCTACTGCTGCTACTGAGTTTGGGACTTTAACAGTTTTATTTATGTTGAAAGGCTTACATGTCTTTCTTTGTCTTGTTCATGAGGGCATGCTCCATCAACTCCTCCTGTTCCTGCTCCTTCAGCACTATCTCACTCCTTACCTACAGCAGTCAGCATAGAGTGAACATAAACAACATCACATTCATACTGTTAGTTTACACTAGCAACATGCCAAATCCATGGCAATTGTGATATTCACAGTTTTCTATGAATTAACAACAGCCGCACAGCGTCTGGGCTCATCTGGGGTCTGTTGCTACGGTTATGAACGTACAATTTCAGTCGTGCGTAGTGACACATTTGTTAGGCGCAGATATGCAGATACGCAGTTGCGTACACATCATTGTTAGGACACGCTCACTATCTCCCCCCATGCGATTTTGGTTTATTTTAATAAATGATACTTGCCTTTCACTTCGAATTTGTGTCATAGATTCACAGCTATCTATTTTTATCTATCTATAAAAGATTTCAACATATGAGCATGGATCTCCAAGTTTAATTAGAGGGGGCGGGGAGTCCTTCTCTATCACCTCCCTCCCCCTGCCTCCCACGTCACTCCTCTTGCCTCTCACTTCCACCCCCTTACCTCCCATCTCCCTCCCCCTGCCTC
>NW_014577090.1:665644-699694 GCF_000485595.1 Priapulus caudatus | reverse complement strand
TTTTACACCTCTTGACCTTTGACCTTTGATCCCCAGCTTCGACATCCCAACTCGTTTTCGGATTACCCCCCCACATCCCGAATATCGTGACCGTACGTCGAGCGGTTAAGATTTGTGCCCAACTGTTGACGGACGGACGGACGGACGGACGATCATGCGATTCTACAAGCTGCAGGACGGACGGACGGACGATCATGCGATTCTACAAGCTGCATCTGACTATGTCAGATGAGCTCAAAACAGTTCAACACAGATGACAAAACATCATGCTAAAGCAGGATTGCCTAGGAGCAGGATTCATACCTTCTGCAGCAGGGCGTAATCCAGTCCTTTCACCAAGTGAGTATGCTCCATGTCACCTCCCAAGAACTTGGACTCCTGGATCGTTTGTCTGCGCCGCTCCGCTGCATCAGATGTCCTGCCAATGTGGTGTGAGAGAGTGTTTATAAGCAAATCACTCCATCTCATAGTCAAGTACAGTCAAACCTCGATATGATGGTCACTCGAGAGATATACCTATGCAGTGGCCTATATACTAGACAGGTGTCCATTCTATAGCGGCGGTATCACTGTAGATTCAAATGAAATACCAAAAGTCTCCTTTATAGGCAGATGTTAATTCTATAGAGGAGACTGCTAGCACATGCTTGACCGAATGTATTCTGAATGTTCTGGTTAAATTAACAATTATTTTCTGAAACACACTAATTACAATCTCTGTCACTGTGTTTGTCTTTGTAATAGACTAGGAGCAATGTAGCAGTGGTATGGTAATACTTACGATTTGATGTCTGGTGCTACAGCTCTATAGTTAGCCGTCGTGCTAATCTGTTCAACATCTGCGTAGTCCTTGTTATCCCCCTCTCGCCTCTCCTTAGCCTAAAAGAGAAAGCGTTAAAGTCAAGATGAGCTCACCTCCAAACATAATAAAATAATGTCTGAGAATTCATAAAATTGTAACCTGACGTGCAAATAAATATTTAGGCGGACTGTTCGTTCAATAATTCATGAACACGAAGATGAACATTTGTTCAGGCATTCATGTAATGTATGTGTTAAGTATTGTACTCACACGATCACGGTACTTTCGCGCAAGCTCTGCATTCTTCTCTTCCTCCAACTTCTTCAGCTTTGCATAATAACTAAAATAGATAATACCATCACGATCAACCTACCTAACATAATCATACCCTCACCTGAAAAAACGCACAAACATGGACATTTTGCTGAATGAAACACTAAAAACCTATGGTCAATAATATTACAGCAGCAATAATGCTAACCACATCTGTACTTATTAGTTATTAGTATAAATTGCTATTTGTGTTTCTGAACTAATTTGTGAATCCCTAAAAACACCCTGTATGGAACATTGTCAGTTTTTTCACTTCATATGCTGCACAGACCTCTTCTTCTTCCTCCTGGCCTCTGCAGCCTCTCTCTTTTCGGTGTGTTCCGGCATGTCACTGTTGGTGTGCAGTCTCGCACTCTGCGTCTGCGATGGCATCGGCGCTCTGGGTGTCATCATCAGCTTCCGGAAGTCTTCGTTTGTCATCGAATGCCTGTACAACGTTGTTGTGACAACGACGTAACAAACGCACAACATTAATAACTAGACAGAGTGCACTCACGGAGAGTGAACACCTCCGCCAACGACATACGCCATATGCCATACGACTCACGAACAGAAAAGGGAATTGGTTCGGATGAAATGATTATTCAAACGATAATTTCTTGATGGGGTATGGTGTCACCGATGTGCTTTCACAGTGTGAATGCGCATGAATACCACGACGAAGAACAGCTGCTGTAAAAAGCTGACACGTTTTTCACTCATAGTTCGGTGGATGTCTTGCTGGATTCTCTGACAGACTTACAGGTCATCCTCGTATTCGTCGGAGTCATTCTCCTGCAGGAGGTGTTGCTCCGGAGGGAGGGGGTTGGAAAATGGCTCATCCATCTTGTGTGTATGCAGTACACGCTACCCTGCAAAGCAAATCCAAGGGAAAATAAATTTACATTACTGTTTTGTTAACATTGTAATTAAATTTATTTATAATAAAACAAATACATAAATGCTGCATAACATAAAAATAGTTCTTAAGATGCATTTTTTCTTGAGAAAAAAAGAAATGGAAACAGAACAGAAATGGTCAGTCCTACAATCATTACTAGTGACATGCTTTGCCATCTGAAAAACAGCATGTGGTAAACAATCATCACTGCACTGTTCTACCTCGTAAACAATCATCCTGCACTGTTCTCCCTCGTATATGATAAGCGACATTGGTCAGCTTACTGATTTTTTATCTGCCTTACTCAATATTTCATAAAGTTGCCGTGTTGCTGCGAATTCTCCGGTCCCCTAAATCGTTATCCGGCAGGCACTGCCCAGTCCTGGTTTCTTCTCCAACGTTACCTACACGGCACCCCTACGCATTGATCAGTGCTGCTACACATAAAGGCAAACACCGTGGGCACGACCGCACTTGCCACTTGCCAGGAATGCACTAGTTAGGCATGTGCTGGGCACGTTTAATATGAAAGTGTTCATGTTAGTGCCTTCGGCATTCACTTACTTTACCCAGTCAGCTCGTTCACGATTTTATCCAGGAAAAACACTGTTCCTGGATGAGGTGAGCAGTGTGAGTGACACTCCTAAACATAGATACGGTTTTTAGAGGATAAGGGATGTCAAATATTTATTGAACAGTCCAAACAATTTCATCATAACTTAATGTACGGGTGTGCTTTTTTTCCTTACTCCCCCCCCCCTTGTGCATTGATGCCTGTGCATCAGCATATGACATACAGTGAAATATACATGCTCTTCCGTTTCTTATCCATCTCCCCATTGACGCCTGTGTATCAGAAATTGATGTACAGTGATATACATGTGCATTTCTGTATCTTACGCGAAGATAAACACTCACAATTTAAGTTTTGGCAGCGCTTTGGGGGAGGGGGCGATAGCACGCTGTGCCGAATCGAATGACGACTGCAACTGTGTAAACTTTACTGTACTACAAATTACAATATGCAGTGGGCGTAGCACTAGCACAAGTTACCTTCTCGCTTCTCACTACGCGTCACGTCCTATCGACTGCCGGTTGCGTTCGTACGTGAAACGGTCACCTGTCAGGCTCATAGCCACAGCACACATTACCTTCTTGCTTCAACTACCGCGCACGTCCTACGACGTGAAACAGTCATCCTGTCAGGCTACCATAGCCACAGCACAAGTTACCTTCTCGCTTCTCACTACGGTCACGTCCTACGACGTGAAATACAGTCCATACCTCAGCTAACCATGCCACAGCACACGTTACTCTTCTCGCCTCACTACCGTCACGTTCCTACGACCTGAACACCATCCGTGTCAGCTACCGATAGCCACAGCAACAAGTTCCTTCTCCTTCTCACTATGCTCACTTCTACGACGTCAAAAAACACTCATCCCTTTCAGGCCCTACCAACCACAGCACAATTACCTTCTCCGCTTCTCCACTACACTCACTCCATGACGTGAAACAGTCATCCTGTTCAGGCTACCATAGCCACAGCACAGTTACCTTCTCGCTTCAACTACATACGTTGAAACAGCATACCTGTTCAAGGCTACCATACGCCACCACAAGTTACCTTCTCGCTTCTCACTACGCGTCACGTCCTACGACGTGAAACAGTCATCCTGTTCAGGCTACCATAGCCACAGCACAAGTTACCTTCTCGCTTCTCACTACGCGTCACGTCCTACGACGTGAAACAGTCATCCTGTTCAGGGCTACCCATGCCACAGCACAAGTTACCTTCTCGCTTCTCACACGCGTCACTCCACGACTAAACACAGTCATCCTGGCCAGGCTCACCATATGCAAGCACAATTACCTTCTCGGCTTCTCACTAGCGTCACGTCCTACGACGTGAACAGTCACCTTCTGGGTACCATAGCCCCACAGCACAATACCTCTCGTCTCACTATGCGCACTCCTAACACGTGAACGCAGCATCCTGTTCAGGCTACCATAGCCACAGCACAAGTTACTTCTCGCTCTCACTACGCGTCACGTCCTACGACGTGAAACAGTCATCCTGTTCAGGCTACCATAGCCACAGCACAAGTTACCTTCTTGCTTCTCACTACGCGTCAACGTCTACGACGTGAAACGCCATCCTGTTCAGCGCTACCATACCAGCAGCAACAAGTACCTTCTCGCTTCTCACTAATCTACACGTTCATGACGTGAAACAGTCATCCTGTTTCAGGCCAACCATAGCCACAGCAACAAGTTTACCTTCTCGCTTCTCACTACGCGTCACGTCCTACGACGTGAAACAGTCATCCTGTTCAGCTACCATAGCCACAGCACTTTACCTTTCTCGCTTCTCAATACGTGACGTGAAACAGTCGACATGAAACAGTCCTCCTACGACGTGAAATAGCCGTAGAGTCTGGTCGGGCTAGGGCTACCGTAGCACATACAGAAGTACACAGTACAGTGTCAGACAAGCCGAGTACTAGTCCACAAGCACTTAGAACGTCTCATAAAAAAAAAATGAAGGTAAATAAACACGAAATGTATTTACTACCAAAGTCTTAATGTTTCTCTACTCTATTTCGCCTATTATTGCCGATAATTACCTGTAAATGCCGCTCAAATGCTCATCTGCAACACACAAGTACACCGCACGCACGCCCTATGCACAAACAACATGAATAAGAGAGCAGGTGTGAAAGCGTGATAGAAAAATTCGCTTGACGCTCGCTTCATTTCACATGATTACAGAACAAATACACAACCAATAGCCGCCATCTTGGTATCTATGTGTAGCTAAATGTTCACTTGTTCGAATTATAACGCTGTCCTTTGTTCTTACGTACTCCCGCCAGAGATATCTCGTAAAATCCTGCAGGAAATGTTCTCTCTGTGAAAATGTAAACCGGACGTATCATCTGAAAATTTAATCCCTAACGGCGCTACTCGATCTTTCGACCAATCACTGTAGTCGTGTGTGTGACGTCATGCCCGCGCGCATTATGCTTGGCTTGGCGGGCCTCGAAACGGAGCTCGGAGACAGGCAGCAGCTCATCCCGGCATGCAATGCGCCCCATTACTCGTGTATAAACAGACATCTCGTCCGGTTTACATTTTCAAGGAGAGAACATTTCCTGCAGGATTTCACGAGATATCTCTGGCGGGAGTAGGTAAGAACAAAGGACAGAGTTATAATTCGAACAAGTAAACATTTAGCTACACATAGATACCAAGATGGAGGCTGTTGGTTGTGTAATTGTTCTGTAATCATATGAAACTAGACAGAGGGCACTCAAAGAGAGTGCATACCTCCGCGAGCGTGTAACATGTTATACCATGTGTAATAACAGCTGCCGCTGGCTTGGCTACTGGCTGACTGGACGCGCCTAAGGCGAGCTGCTGCTCGACTGGATGCACTAAGGCGAGCTGGTGCTGAATCGATCGCACCAACGGCCGTGTAAACTGTATAACAAGTGTATAACAGCCTGGCCGCTGCTGGCTACAGCACACAACACGAACACGCAACACGAGAGCGAATCACATTACCGATACCTCCCCTGCAACTTCCGGCCTTGCGCGGAGAGTATAATGGAAGGCCCAGCGTCGAGCGAATTTTGCGATTTAGGCTTTCCCACCTGCTCTCTTATTCATGTTGTTTGTCACTTTGTGCAGAGGGCTTGCGTGCGGTGTACTTGTGTGTTGCAGATGAGCATTGGAGCGGAATTTACAGGTAATTATCGGAAATAATAGGCGAAATAGAGTAGAGAAACATTAAGACTTTGGTACTAAATACATTTCGTGTTTATTTACCATTATTTTTTGGTAGTGGCTATTCTTACGACCAGTCGTAACAATTATTTATGGACTATTCTTACGACATGGGGAGTGGCTATCTATACATCATAGATATTGTTTGGGATACCATAGACAGTATATAAGATAGCCGAGTCGGTTTATAGTTAGTGTTAGGGTTCGGGTTGGGGTTGGGGTTGGGGTAACCCAACCAGGCTGTGTGACGAACGTCAATATACAGCCTGACACCCATCCATTGGAAAATCTTGTACCTCTACAAAAACTGCCGAAGAATTACGTATATCTCAAATAAAATAACCATCCAAGCATTTCTGCCTTGTTTTGTATTAAGTATCTTCACCTTATAAGTTACAGTATTCCAGCATTGTTATTAAAACTAATACCTCAGTTCGCTGTGCACAGTGTAAATTTCAAGAGCCGAACCGAAATTTCAACTTAACCGCCAACCGCCATGTTTCCATTGCGCATGCTTATTGATCGGAACGCGGAAAACCCGAAATGACATAACATATCATAGCGTTGCAACTCGCGTTGGCGTGAGCATAAATAAGCATCATATACTCGTATATATATAAATATTAAAACATTGAAAACCAGGAAACATCAATCTACAACAACTTAATAATTATCATTGCGAAGACATGTACTTGCCTTGTGTTATACCTACGCACTGTGAAAATCAGGTCCATTGCCGATTTTAGTCGCACTGAACATGGCGGACATGGCGGCTGTCCGGTTGTTTTGATCCAATTCATCTCAGAAAATACGGCATAACTCGATAAATAAGTAGCGCCCAGTAGCGCCCAGTTACCGCGAGCAAGCCAGAGGTTTATAGATTCGTTTGAGCTATTACATGCGACGCTAGCTGTGTCGATGTTTGGATACCGAGCCAACTACACGTTTTTATGGGCAAGAATTTGAAACGGTATTCTAACCCTAGCAATACCGTTTCTTGGAGCTGGGGTTAGGGTTAGGATTTTTGCATCATTCCTTGATATACGGAAAGTATACGGAGGATATACAAGTCCAACAATTTGTAACTGCGCATGCGTTACCGGAACTATTAACTATCATGCGTTATGCGTTGCATGTCGTAAGAATAGTCCATAAATAATTGTTATGACTGGCAGCCCTCGCCAAAAGACAAAATCCTTCACTGGACATTCGGTCCCGAATGATATGTTACTGGACCAAAAAAATATTGAAACATTAAAACACATTCACATAGATCTCTGTTGCTTTTCCTTTGTGGACATATCTAACATATATGCTTTCCTGCTCAACACCAGCTATGTCTGTTGACCCGTCCATGATAAAGCTGAAAAAGCTAGCATCGTTTATTTTTTCATCCATTTCGTGACGCGTGCAATCAGCAATGCATTCGATAAACTTAAGGCCAGCTTTATCATTAATGTAGGTTTCGCCTATTTCTAGGCCTTTGGCCTTGTCCAGTTGTGTGATCCAGGTATAATCAGTCAACGGTCTGCTCCGTTTAGCAGTGGCGATGAGCATTCTAAATACATTACCTAGTTGTCTTCCCGGGTCTGAGCTGCCTGATTGCTTGGAGAGCATCGGCGCCTAGGCCACTTGACATAGCCAATATCATTTGGCTCCTTGTAGGCTGCTTCCTTAATTCCATAGCTTTTCACATGATATTTACTCTCTTACGTCATGGCTCTCTCTCTCTTAAAGTTTATTGCATCCTTTAATTGAAATAATTTCATGTCCTTCTTAATGCTTTAAAGCGTGTGAACTACAATATTCCCATGATAGCATTCACACACACGTCGGCACATGTATTCATTTCGTTATCTTTTATCATATACCACCAATCTCTTCTAGTCGCTTTCCTCACACCATGAGATGGCGGTACTATGAAACTGCGGTTATAAGATAGCCGGATGTTCGATTTAGAGTCAGGTGTTATGGGATGGTAGCGGTGACTGTTTGTACTTGTGTGTGGTTACGTGCCTGTGACTCGCCTCAGCTGTAGCCTCTGCGTTTAATAGTTTGATGTAATGTTTACCGGACACACGGTCTCGGTAAAGCCAAATTTTCTTGTCGGAGCCGTGTGCGAAAATGCAGCCGAGATATCATATGTCCGCGGTCGACTGCTTTTGGCGAGGGACTGATGACTGCGTCGTAAGAATAAGCCACTGCCTTCTATTTTTTTTCAAAGGTGGCCTAGCCCGCCTTGTCCGGAACATGGTCGTGCCTAGCCTCCAGGCTACGCGACTGTCCAGACATCCCTCGACCAGTGATCGGCCGCGGCTCGCATACGACGCATGATTGGCGCTAAGCAGGACGCCTCTGCTGCCCGTCGGGGCGGGGCGTGGCTGTCTCGCTCTCGCTCCTTCATTCTCTCTCTCTCTCTCTCTTCTCTCTCTCTCTCTCTTCTCTCTCTCTCTCTCTCTCTCTCTCTCTCTCTCTCTCTCTCTCTCTCTTCTCTCTCTCTGCTCTTCTTCTCGTCTCTCTCTCGCTCTCGTCTCTCTCTCTCTCTGCACACACACACGATTACCACGCGGGCGCAGCTCTCGGGGGCCCGAAGGATAGAGAACATGGGTCCCAATAAACCAATGTGGCGTTAACACCTAACCCTAATTCTGAATTCCTAACCCCTAAACCCTTCCTTAAGAACCTAACCTGCTAACAGTAACCCTAACCTATTATATTGCATTAGTAATTCTGTATATTTATATTGATGATTTTAAATGACATGGTTCTTATTGGGACCATGTTCTCTAGTCCTTGGAACCCAGCTCTCTCCTCTCTCTCACGCATACACACACACTACACATTTCCCATTCGTGCTTTTATTTTTTCTTTTTTGGACGGGCTCTCTCTCTCGTTCCACGGCAGCACGGCATACGCACGCGATCGACACCGCACACACACTAGCACAGCACGGCATCGAGCAGGAGCGTCCCTGATGTTGCGCAATCAATGCGTTGTACGCTGTCGCGAATCGCTCGCTGTTGTGAGATGGAATGTCCCGGACGCGTTTAGCCTCAGGCGGCTCCTCGGTCCGGAATGGTGCCGGTCGCGTAGCCACCACTAGGCCTATTTTGTTTATTGAGTACGCTCACAAGTTCGGATGCCTGACTAGTGGACCGCGCGTCTTCCCGAAGCCCGTAATAGTATGGTTTCATGCGGGAGAGATAGTGATGGCCGCTCGATGTGCTGCGATATTATTAACATATTAAGTATAAATTCATATTAAACCCTAACCCCTAACCCAAATCCTACTCTGTAACCCTCCCCCCGTGCCCCGATGAATCCTAACCCTAATGCCTAACCCTATTCGCCTATATTAAAAGTAAGGTCAATAATAAGGCCCTCTAGGGAGAGAATTCGGTACCATGGGAGACGCGCTAGCTCAGTAGCTGTGCCTAGTCGCAGCTCTCCAAGTCACAATTGCCTGTGTACTAGTCGGCCCCGGCCAGCCAAGATCATGATAACCTTGACTGCCTTTTTTCCACATGTTGATGCGATTGGCACGTTTACTTCTACGAGAGACAACAAAACAATCCTAACATTAGAGCTGATGATTACACAAAATAAATACATACCCTGATCACTACTACTTGACGAAAATTTTGACAACACAAAATGTTGCTAGGTGGTATTTACTAATACTCCCAAGATTCATAGATCCTTTTCGCTAAATTCTCAACGCCACCTATAATGGTGTTGTTTTCAACATGGCAGCCTCCATTCGGAACATGCGATTGTTCGCCAATCTGAACCGTTTTCGTCAATATTCATGGAATAATTCCTGTACATTAGTTAAATATTACAAGTCCCCAACGTTTCAAGCAAGGAGTAAGTTATTTATAGTCAAATTCCTATAGGTTTAACAGTTATCATTATGAAATTCCTATTTGCGTGTTTACAGTTTAGTTTCATCACTGCCCAACTTGGACTTCATCAAGTTCAAGTTTATTTTCACAATTGAACCACTGTCGATGTTTGTCCTTGAAAGACGGAAGAAGTTATTTAACGTCGTCCATAGCAGGGGCAGCAATCTAAGCTGTGACTATCTTTCTTTTTTATAGATTTATTCACACAAAGTTCTATTACGAGGGCATCCAGCCGAGTTTTGGGAAACTGCCAAAGTTTCTGTACAGCAAGTGCTAAGTCAGAAGATTACCACAGCATTATTCAAGATGATGAGAAAGCAACAGGTAACATTTTACACTAGTTTAAGAAAGTGTCAAGAAAAACATCAAATAACGCCACAACATTGACAATACTACAGGCTAGGCTAGGGTTCTCCCGGTTCATGGATATAAGCGCTATCCACAATTCATTTTCGCAATGTGCGACATGTGCAAATGTGGACAGCTCTTATATCCTTGGGCCTTCTCCCAGGCCAAGACCATTATTGCATGTCGGGTCTGATCTCGGCTAATTTGTAACATCTCATAAATGCTCCAACGTGCCTTAATTGCCTCATCAACATGCCTTAATTATGTGTATATGTCTCCTAACTGATCAAGTTTATCTGTGTACAGGGCCAGTTACACCAGTGTAATTTAATCTAGTCAGCAATGTGAGATGAATTACTGGACATGACTTCATAAATTCCTATTGAGAACCCTGTAATACATGATTACAATGTTAACTATCTTACATATGTAACCTTATTTTAAATAAATGATCATTTTTGTTTTATATTTTCATGGCAGGACCCGCTGCCAAGCATGAATTCCAGGCAGAAACACGCATGCTATTGGACATTGTTGCAAAGTCACTATACTCAGAAAGGGAAGTGTTTATTCGTGAGCTTATTTCAAATGCAAATGATGCGATGGAGAGATTGAGATATCACCATGTGACAGGAGTAATCGGATCAGACCTTGGAGCTCCACTAGAGATTCACATAGGCGCTGATAAAGATCACAGGACATTAACAATCCAGGTTTGGATGCTTCTTTACATTCTCCTAACTTGTACCAGTAGTGTACCACGTTTATGTTTTATGGTTTTAACCATTTGACTGTTATCAAGTTGCTCATTTCTGTCTTCTTTTATTAAGGATACAGGGATTGGAATGACCGAAGAAGAAATGGTTGATAACTTGGGAACTATTGCCAGATCTGGATCTAAGGTTGGCATACCTCATTAATAAACAATTATAGTTTAGTGAAGCAATTCAATTGTCCATCATCATTCCACATCTAGTTTCTTATCAGAATTTATTTGTAATAAGTCAAGAGTTGGTGCTTTTGATATATATTATGTCTACTAGTTCCCACTAGATACCTATTTTTATAGGTTTATTGTGATTTTAGAGTAAGTGTTTTTCCTATGAGGATATTAAAAAAGGTTGCTATTAAAAGAGATTCGTTAGGATAGCCATATCCATCAAACTACAACTAGTTACCATCTACCATCATCCAGGTCTATCCCTCACAACAGCATGTGGTTCACCCCAATAAAGTTTCGGCTCTTTTATCTTGGCCTTCAGAGTCCATCACTAGGTTGTTTTTAGCATACCTCGTTTTTGCTATCTTGGTGGTACCCATATGAAAGGTACCCAAACAGAAAACTTAAGGTTCATAAATCCCATTGAAAATGCACAGTTCCTGTATACTTAATATATGATGACCGTGATATGAAGCTGACTAGATATCGGAAGTAAACATCCGTAACTACTGGATGCAATATTCTCAGGGCTTTATGCAAGAGCTGAAGGAGAAAGGTGATGGAGTTGCATCCAGCATCATTGGACAATTTGGAGTTGGATTCTATGCAGCTTTCATGGTGGCAGAAAAGGTTGAAGTCTTCTCATTGTCACACAAGCCTGGCTCTAAGGGACTGCACTGGGTGTCTGACGGGTATTCATATATGTGTTATTCTCTGTTATTATAACCAATCTTTAGTTACCAGTCATGGTAAATGTTATTCTCTGAGGATGATGTGATATATTTATAGCAAGTCATCACTGTGTATTGTGCCTTTAATCCTTACTGGCAAGTACCGGTGTGTATATGGTGCAGGTAAGTTGAGTGATCTGTACAGTACAGCAAAGATGTAATGTTGTTGTAGTCCTTCATACATTGTTTTTGCTGCTTGGTAGCTGGGCAGGGTCGCTGCTTTGAAAGTCCAGGTGAATGCTGTGCATGTATTCAACCCTATGCTGCGACTGGTCTCCTACTCCATTAATGTTGGAGTCCTATGAGATGATAAAATGTACAAAACCGAGTGACTCTGCTTACATGCAGGTGTGGAACCTACGAGGTGGCAGAAGCGGAGGGTGTGAAGCGAGGCACCAAGATTGTCGTCCATCTGAAACCAGATGCAATCGAATTTGCTGATGTGGATAAAGTCAATGGTAGGTCCTGTAGAGGCTTTATCACTCGTATGTGGTAAAATATACTTGTGTTGGTTCTGGCTACTGGTTGATTATTGATCCTATGATGCTGTTTATGAAATGTCTTTGTGCTAAATATTGCAAAAATAATTAAGCATGTTTAGATTTTTGTTACGTGAAGTTTCATTCATGAGATCACATTGCTGTGAATCAAATGTAGGTTAAAACTTAAGATTTCTCATTTCGATTAATTCAGAGGTGATAAAGAAGTACAGCAACTATGTAAGTGCTCCAATTTTCTTCAATGGAAAAAGGATCAACAGAACAGAGGTGAGAAGCATTTTATCTCATTGTATAAATATATAATAATATTCTATAAATATAAGTGTATCCCAAGATTGAAATAATTGTTCCTATAAATATGCTAACTCCGTACTACTTGATTTTGTGCATGCCGTAATATTAATGGATTGTGTTATACAGTAAAACTCACATAAGTCGACACTTTTTGGACCAGCATATTTGTACCGACTTACGAAAATGACGACATACACGTAAGTCGTCATTTTGTTGACTTATACGTAGGGCTCCCCTCCCAGGCGCCCGTCACCCCTACGCAGACATAAACATACTCCACACACGACGTCAGTTCGCGCCACATACATAGCAGAAATGAAACAATCGGGTCCGTACATCAATCGACACCACTGCTGGCTATAACGCACGTACAGTGTACGCACGTACAGTGTACGCACTAGCGGCAAGCGCGGCACACGCTGGCTCTCTGTAACACCCGCTGTTGATTACACGATTGGACATTGCAGGAAATTTGCGGTGCACGTCTGCCAAAATTTCTTGGAACACTTTCTGAAAAATTACGGCAATTCCGCAAGGCCGTGCTCTGGAATGAACTAGTTAGTATAGCAGAATTTTCAGGCAGTCACACGGACTCCTGCATTATTATGTCAAATCAGAGAGTCCGGCAGTAAATCAGGGAGCATTTGACTCCGGACCCTGCATTGGGGTGCATACACTGGGGATGTGCGAGCTGCGACAGCCAGCTCGAACATCCCCTAGACCGTACACTGTGCGCGCGCCATCGGCATTTCTGATGACGACTTACAGATGGGAAATTACTGTTGTTTGTATTACATGGGACTTGTCTGAGGGCGTTGACTTGTACATAATGATGACTTATAAATGACGACTTAGGCGGGGCCATTCCAATGGATTTACTATGAGAGAAAATCGGGACTTTGACTTCCATGACGACTTATGCGAATTGACGAGTTAGACGATGACGACTTATGGGAGTTTTACTGTATATCTATGGGATAGTTATAAAACTGTGATGTTTGTTTGACACTTCATGTTGTAGGCAAGTAAACCATTCTTGCCCAAAATGTCTTACAACTACTACTACCTGCATTCTCAAGTGTATCATGCCCATCCTTGCTATACTTGCCTTAGAATGTGAATTCCCCTCCCCCCCACCACCAGACACACACACCATACATAACACCCTCATGCTCAACAAGGTTAATTCTTACTCATCTACTGTATCTCGCATCTCGTGGGAAGCTGTGCTGAGTGCTGCGTGTGTATGTGTGTTGCAGGCACTGTGGATGATGGAGCCCAAGGATGTGTCGGACACGATGCACGAGGAGTTTTACCGCTTCCTGACGGGCGCCTACGACCGGCCGCGCTACTGGCTGCAGTACAAGGCAGACGCACCGCTGAACATACGCAGCGTGTTCTACATCCCCGACACGAAACCGACGATGCTCGACATGGGGCGAGAAGGAAACGCCGGCGTCGCCCTCTACAGTCGCAAGGTGCTCATCCAGGACAGTTCTGAGCAGATCCTGCCCAAGTGGATGCGGTTTGTAAAAGGTGAGTTCTGAGGAAGAGACATACTGTTATTGCAGGAGCAGGAAACATGAGTTTGTGATTTGGTAGAGAGGGGGAGAGAAACGGTACTGGATTAATAGAAATGATATAAGTATTAGCAATTGTCATGAGAGGGATAATATTTTGTATGCATGTATATATATAAAAAGCAGGATGGTATTATGGATATAAAATAGATGGACATCACTCTTATGCACTCCTCAATGGTTTAAATCTTTTATTAGCAAATAGTATAAATTTTATACATACCCATGGAACACCACTGTTGCTGCTTCATCTTCCTGTTCTTACGAGGTGGAAGCACTTCCTAATGAGGTTTCGTTAGATCTCTATGTTTAAGCTTCTTCTTTTCAGGTGTTGTTGACAGTGAGGATATTCCTTTGAATCTGAGTAGGGAGCTTCTACAGAACAGTGCTCTGATCAGGTATGTTGAGGAACGATACCAGCAGCTGGCGTTGCGGGAGCGTATATCACGATAACCTGCAAAGGTGGCTACATGTTTCTCATGTCTCGTTTCTCTCGCAGCAAACTGAGGCTGGTGCTCACGAACAGACTAATGCGATTCTTCCAAGAGCAGGCGAAGAAAGATCCAGAGAAGTACGACTTGTTGTATAAAGACTTTGGTCTCTTCTTCCGTGAGGGAATTCTCATGACAGCTGACCAAGGAGAAAAGGTATATAGATGTGTTATATGAGTTCGCCTGCACTCACCAACCTCCTGTGTACGGCATGGCATTTTAAAACATACTTTTTGCAGGCTCCTGTGCTCTGTTTCTTTATAATATACTAATGATTGTTTTCATAGTCTAGTTGGAATGCAGTGTTAAAAGTACAGAAAGTACCTTAAATGTACCATTGTTACACTTAAAACTTTTAAACTTAAAAGTTTACATTAGTTATAAAGTTGATAAGGTTATTACTTTAACTCTAAATTTTATAATTGCGTGGTTTAGGAAGAAATTGCGAAGCTGCTGAGGTTCGAGTCATCTAAGATGGCAGCCGGAGAAAAGGTATGCTTGGAAGACTACGCAGGTCGAATGGAAGCTGGCCAACGGGACATATTCTACTTGGCAGCCCCAAGGTGTGCTTTTTCTTATATAAAAAAGCTTATAACTCTTCGAAAAATGCAACTAATCTTACTATCTGCACACTTATCTTTATGCCGTATGAAGCTAATCCAATCGTTATATTTTTACTATGGCAATGCTCACAGCTGTTAGCTTACAGGAAACCCAAATTTGTCAGTCGGATGTTCTGAAAACCACGCTGTGTGTTGTAGCCGTGAGCTGGCGGAGACTTCTCCATACTTCGACGCTGTGAAGGAGAAGGACTTTGAGGTGTTGTTCTGCTACGAGCCGTACGATGAGCTGGTGCTAATGCAGCTGCGACAATTCGACCGTAAGAACCTAACATCTGTTGAGAAGGAGATGGTACAGGACAAGGAAAAAGAGGGAGACACCACCACGCAAGGTGAGGAGGTGCTAATGTTAGATAGTGAAGGTGAGATGGCGCTGGTGTCACTTTGACAGTTTGTCCCAGGATACGAGACAAAAGAGGATACAACAGCTCTCAGTGACGCTGTGTTGTTCTGTTGTTTGTAGATGACAACAGTCTGTCGGATACAGACGTGAAATCATTATGCACTTGGATGAAGCAGATGCTAGGAACGAAGGCTACTAACGTGAAGGTATGTAAGATTTAAACACATATTCTGGACCTTGTTTGAGTAAAACGTTTCCTTGTACACTGCTTTGGTTTGAATAGTCGGTAGTACCTCAGCACAATTCCAGCTCTCATGTGCAACTGTCTCATGAGCAAGTGCTTTTTCTATATTCTTGCCTGACATGTTTGTTTTCTGGGTTCTAGGTGACAAGGCGTTTGTCAAATCACCCGTGCGTGGTGACTGTAGCTGAGATGGGAGCGGCACGACACTTTGTGCGAACGGCATTCCAGGGAATTCCAGAGGACCAGCGTTACAGCATCCTGCAGCCAACGCTGGAGATCAATCCAAGGTAACATCTCACACAGCCATAGCCGTCAGTAAGTAGCTGTCAGCAATCAGCAAAAAAGACAAGTCTTTGTTAGTTACGATTTACTGCGGCTGTGCTAACAGTGTGTGGGTTAATTATATATCATATGTAATTCATTTACATTTGAAAGAGGTCAGTCAGCAGTTATGATTGCAATATAATTAGCAGACCTGCCAACCCTTACGATTTTTTCGTATTCCTTACGAATTCCATGATGTTTCTACGAATGTACGATCAAACTGAAAAACTTAATACGACTTGTGAAAATTAATGTTTTTTACATTGTGAGCTGAGAAATATCTGGCGATTGTGGGCGCAGCCATATTGGATCACGCGTTCACGTTGTTCTCGCGTGATCTAGAGTTAGTCCCATCATTCATTGCGCGCATAACATACAAACAAAATGGCCGCCTGCTGCAAGAAAAGAAAAGCCTTACTATTTTCATGAATCACAGGTTGGTAGGTCTGAATTAGATAATTGGCATACACTTCCTGCTTGTACATTCATTTGTTAATGCGTCACTAGTTATTGCTCGGCGTTACATCTGGAATGACATGCATTGACAGGTATGACAACTGTTCCTCAGCTCTGTGAATGAGTTCTTAGTACATAGCTGTTAAATAATGGCATTACTAACAGCTTTTGGATGTCTGTAAGATGCGAGAGGGTCTCTTGTGATGTTTATGAGCATGTGCATAGGTGCATGTATATGCGTGAGGGTGTGCTGTAATGTGTGCACAACCGTGATTAACAACAGTTTGTTGACAAGTTCTTTATACTTTTATTATAGCCATTCACTGATTAAGAAGCTAAGCACTCTGATGACAACCAATGAGAAATTAGGAAGGATGGTTGCTGAACAAGTAAGTCCTAAGCAATTAACACAATCATTTCACAAAAATTCCAGTTGTACTCATATTGACCACGTACACGTCACACTAGTGCCATGTAATCATTTCGATTTCGCAATAATGTATTACACTGTCATTATTCACGTCCAAAACTAAGCTTCAGTGAAGGTAAATAACATGATGGAAATAATTTTAATAAACTGTTTATTGTCCAGTAAATGTGGGTTGGTTTTGTGCCCGTAGATATTCGATAATGCTATGATTGCTGCTGGACTCATAGAAGATCCCAGAGTGATGATCAACAGACTCAACGATGTACTGACACTCGCCCTCGAAAAGCACTGAGATCCAACCAATCACAAGCTGTCGTGGTTGCCGTAGTGACGTCGCGAGTTACAGGCACTAGTTGCTTCGTGTTCTAGTTGCTAGTGCTTCGTGAGGGATGTGGACCGAGCGTTGAGGCGTAACTGGCCCAGTAGTAGTGATAAATAGATGCAAACGATGCAAGTATGTGACCGTCACATTATCACTGCTGTGTCACTGCCTCCTTGGTTATACAGGGATGAGGATTTTTCTCGGATTTGACAGCCCTGTGGTCGATTTTGTGAAGCATCTAAATTCGATGAGAAAAGTTTTGGGGAGGGGGGTAAGGTTAAGAATGTAAAGTGTATTTTAACTCTCTTCGGTATATTCAATAAGAATCTTCTGTCCAAAGCACTGTATTCATTTGTGTTTATACATGTTCTGTCGTAATCCTATATATTCGCGTGATCCGACAAAACCCGTTGCGTGTGACCATAACACTCATTGTGGTACGAAACCACTGAGCTGTACGTAATACGAAATTGATCACTAGCAGTTCTGCCGTTCTTAGCACGTTGACATTAGCCAATACAAGTAATACAAGTAAACCTATAGGCAATCAGCAGTGAGCTTATTTAGACGTTAGTTTATAGCGGGTTCAGAAGGGAGACAAAGCAGCAATATTGGAAATCGACAAGAGTGCAAAAAGCAAATTCCGCTGTACCTGGCTAGAAAAAACTGTGACATTAAATGTCAGTCGGGAAGAAAGTGGAAGCAATGACAGAGTCAGCGACCCCCACCCCACTTGTGATTTTCTCTGAAAAGGTGTTTTGTACAGCTATGAACGTATCTTTCGTTAAATCAAAGTAGTAATAAATGTCAACATTTCAAGACGTGTTACTGGTAGGTAAACTATTTGTATAGTCCCTGTTTGAATAGTTGATATCAAAGTGGTTTTTAGCTCAATTCTATTGGCTATTGAATGAAGAGGAATATAATGCTATAATTTGTACATGCTACAATTTGTATCATGTCACTCATTCTAAAATAAACACTCGTAAAGAATTGATTCTTCGCTATTTAATGACATTCAACGTTTCACTTTCGCATGCAAATGGCATCGTGATCTGCACAAACACATCTAAGGACAGTTGCTAGAATATAAAAGATTTCATTAACAGACAAAACGAGGCCTTTATTGCGAAATTGTCCCATGATACAATACAAGGGTTCCACTATTAACAATTTGTGCATGACCATGTTTGATTGCTGAGCTGTATTAGGGCCAGAGGCCAGATAACGGTGTTACATGCAACACAGCCATGCATGCAGTCACATTGTATTCGATTGGTCAAATAACTCGATACTGCAGTATTTAGGTGTAACAATACGGATGCAATGCTGCAACCTGGTGGTGACGTCGCCACCAGTGTAATAATGCGCCTGCAGTACTGCAAATTGATGGTGACATCACCGCCAGCGTAACCCATTTAAATCGGCCGTTGTTGCAATCGACACGGATTGACGCCACAAATGAAAAACACCATCTCAGGTCTCCTCGTGTTTTGCTGTCAAGTTAAAACTAGTCTCTGGGCATCACGTGAAGCTAGTTTATCATCTCCGCGTTTCCCGCTCGGCGCCACTAGCTGCTGCCAGCGTTGCCACACACGCAGCTGGCACGAGCTATGCATGACGCCGGCGGTTGTTACAGTAACATCAAGGCCACGGCTGGGAAACGCGCTGGCAGGCGATGGTGTGTTGAGACCATAGAAATAATATAGATACATATTATCTATATTATTTCTGTGGTTGGGACTTAACTAGATGCTCACACTCAACAACTGCCTTCAAGCAACGATTACAGACAAGAAAACAAGATGGCACACACCGAAATCTCACGTGCACGTCCGAGCAACACCAGGACACGGTGGGATAAGCAGCAGCGCAAGCATCGATCACGCCACCTGAGTGACTCGCAGTGAAGGAGCCGCAGATACCTCCTGGTCACACACGTGCACTTACCAATTAGAAAGCTGCACAACGGTGTGACCAGGTTGGAAGTGAGCACTCGCTCTCTACGAACCAGTGGCGCCATCTCATTATTGCACCACGATGGCTGCACTGGTAATTTTCTACATCGACGGAATGTTTGAAACACGAGTATTGAAGCACAGAAAGTTACCTAGAGGCCACAGCGTTGGCACAAAGCATTTCCAGTAATGGACGAGGTTGTCAGCCGGGAGAAAAACTCTCAACCTCGCAGTGGCGATAGTATGTACAAATCTCCACCTTAAATTGTACCAGCCCCGACTCACGAAAATGCTTTGTACCCGAATTATGTTAATATTCCACTCTACCAACCAGACAGGCTTCATATTCACTGACAAGACTAACGATTTTCCCTCACAAACTTGGGTAAGGGTAGTGCATTGGTAATGAGTAATGTTACCCCAGCCAACCTTCAAAGTGTTATAGATATATATATCGATATATTATACATGTACATATGTCATACTCACAAATTACATGTGCACAGTCCATGCGAATATTTCAACAACATGATCTAATAGTTAAATCCACATTTTTATTATTATATTACATACAGATTCTACACAATAGATAAATTTCAAGAGAATGACCAAGCCTCTATAGTTTCCAATTTTTGCAGACACAAACTAATGATGATGATTTATTAGCCTGACTGATAGCTGCTTTAGG
Organism: Priapulus caudatus; assembly: GCF_000485595.1. NCBI lineage: Eukaryota > Metazoa > Priapulida > Priapulimorpha > Priapulimorphida > Priapulidae > Priapulus > Priapulus caudatus. The sequence goes on along the minus strand of NW_014577090.1, from coordinate 679,716 downwards.
GGCATTCCTAGAAGTACTAGTACCCTCAACAAATGGTTGTCAGTGTGGCGCTGTATTACTTAGTCTTTAGTGGAATGAGCGTGAATGTTCAACCATTGTTCCAACCACTGGTATCGCTGAATTCACGTATACACACATACACACATATAACATATACGCCTTGCGTGACACTGCCACAATGTTACCGACACTACCTTTGACAAACTGAAACCGAAAATTTATACATCCATTGTGATAGAGAGAAATAATTATTACCTCTGCTACGACATATCTCACTTACTACTCGAAAGTCGAGAGATGTTGCATAACCAAGATAGCAACACTCATGACAAACAATAGATAGCAAAATAATGACTGACCTCATGCCTCATCGCACAGTAACACATGTACACTACTTTACTCGTCCGAATTTCATGTTATCGTACTTGTTATTCATTAACCCTAATTGTCTTCCCAAACACACCACAGTTGCATCACATGTACTACAGGGATCTCAATAAAATTAATAACTGATTAGCTTTACATGCATGACTCCTATAACAGATGTTTCAACAAAATATAACAACGGGCTTACACTATAAACAATTACGGTCAACCCACGCGGCAAACGATGCACCCACTTCGTTCTTACTATTAGTTTGATCATGAGGATGATACTGGAAGGATCCTGCGTTTCAGCCTGAAGGCTGAAGAACAATATGTTTAACATGATTCGTAGTCACAGTCGACGTTGCTAACCTTCCCATCAGGTGATATCAATGTTGCCTGTAGCCAGCCCACAGGTACAATACCTGCCCCCCTCCCCTCCCGCCAACAATTGGTTAACATAAGAAAAAGCTTAAGCAAAGTGTCCCTGTAGTAATGGCTGTCGCACCTTGTCTATTTCGTGATTAGGATAAGAGAGACGATGAGTCCGTACAAGCCGAGTACTTCGGCGAAGATTAGGATGAGGATCATGCCAACGAAGAGTCGAGGCTGCTGTGCCGTCCCCCTCACGCCAGCATCTCCCACGATGCCGATGGCAAACCCAGCCGCCAAACCGCTCAATCCTACGCTAAGTCCCGCACCAAAGTCTGCGAATCCCCTGCAAACATGGAGAAACACTGTCAGTAGCCCTCAAATAACCATGAAGACACACGGAACAAACGAAGAAAGCACTAACACTAGCAGTATGATATCCTATACAGGCTCAAAGCCACATGCACAGCACATAGTGCAGACACACGCACAAACGCACACACACACACTCTCAGTAACCATAACCCAGTCACACACGCATAAACATCAGGTGTAGATAATAAGGAAGGAGTGTGACTATAAACAAGGGAAATTCGTCATTTACTAGCCTTAGAATACTTAAGATTTACTATGTGTAACTCAACCAACTTGAACTCAAATCGTACACAGTACATTCGCCTAGCATCGTATGAAATTGTTTCCTCGTATACACCCGCAATCCGATAATACAGACTAAAACGTACGACACGATTATCTATTCTGTTGCCAGCAAACTAAATGCAATGTCCGCCGAACTTGAAACAAAAGGCAGCTACTAACGCACTCTTGCTCACTCGGCGAGGCGGTGTGGCTCGCTGGGAGATTGGAGCTGGAGCTGCTGCTGATTGCGGTGGGCGTGCGTGCGTGGGAGGCATACCAGCTGTATGCCGGTATGCCGGTATGTAGCTGTATGCTGGGTCAAAGGTTATCTCGCTGAGTGTTGCGTCGATGTCCAATCTCCTAGCGAGCCACACCGCCTCGTCGAGTGAGCAAGAGTGCGTTAGTAGCTGCCTTTTGTTTCAAGTTCGGCAGACATTACAATTGGTTTGCTGGCAACAGAATAGATAATCATGTCGTTCGTTTTAGTCTGTATCTCCGGATTGCGGGTGTATACGAGAAAACGATTTCGCACGATGCTAGGCGAATGTACTGTAGGCGAATGGCTAGTAAATGACGAATTTCCCTTGTTTATTGAAGTCACACTCCTTCCCTATTATCTACTCCTGATAAACATGTTAACACTATTTGTAATCACCATCCAGCCATGCAATTACACATGGTACATCATCCAAGAAACACAGGTCACTTACCATCTGATCACCTAGTCATACACACACACAAGCGCGCACGGACGCACACACGCATGCACACATGCCTGCGTGCATACCCACATAGGAGGCACTGTGACAGTCACCCTAACAGCTACATGCACGCACACAAGAAATAACATCTGTAACCATCACTCACTCAGCCACCTAGGCATGTACACGTACGAGTGCACATATATACACATGAGAAACAATGAGTGTAGCCCTCATAGCCAAGTGTACACACATGCAAGAAAGAAACACAGTCTGTAACCACCAGCCAGCCACTCGGTCTCGCACGTGAACACGGGGCACGCACGCACGCACGCACACACAGACACACACACACACACACGCATATGAAACACTGACGTCAGTAGCCCTCACACCAACACGCACTGATGCAAGAAACACTTAGTCAGTAACCTTAATTCAATCACGTACACATGGAGCAAAGCAGTAGTTATGCTGTGACTATCCTCTCGCTAGCATTACACTCTGCATTACTCACCAGTGCCTTGACAATAACAGGTTTTATATCCTCTCCATACACACTCACGCACATACGTCATGGATACGCAGGCGCATGCACACACACACAGACACACACATACGCACGAGAACGCACACACACTCACGCACATACATGGATACGCAGGCGCATGCACACACATACGCGCACGCACGCACGCACGCACGCACGCACGCACGCACGCACGCACGCACACACACACACAGCACTCGTACAGAATACAGAGTCTTCACTCGCTCGAACGGTGTGAGAACACTCACTTGAATAGTGTGTAGCCGCCTTCCCCTCCAGCCTTGATGCCGTTAGCTATCAAGGCTCCGACGACGAGGCCATAGATGGCAATGATACCCGCCATGACTACAGGGATGATCGACTTCATCACCAACTCAGGTCGCATCACCGACATCGCCGCGATGCCAGTGCCAGACTTCGCTGTACCATAGGCTGCCCCTAGAGCTGTAAGATACAGTCTTGCATGGTCATTGTGTAACAGACGGGCTTCTATGTTTAATATGCCAACCTATGCAGTAGGGCACTCTCAGACCAGTAATGTACAAGCTTGCAATTGCATAGTCAATGTGTAATACACGAGCACATGGTTAATATGTCTGACTATGTAGCCTGTCCCAAAACATGTAATGTGCAAGCTGCAGTGTTTAACATGCCCTGCGATGCTGTAGGCTGTCCCTAGAGCTTAAAAGGATATATAAGCTAGCATGATTAATATGCCAAGTCAATCTGTGTGAGATGAGTATCAATGCTAAGATAGCAGATAGGCTACATATCATATATAGGATACAGCTAGGATATATGTTTACACTGGCCACTATACAAACACACACATCCGTGCACACACACACGCACTCACGCACGCACACACAACTTTACAGGGCATCCGTGTCCCTGCCTTGCCCACTCTAATGCAACAAAGCTGTTTAGGCAGGGTGGGTCTGACGATGTCATGTCTGGTCTCATGGAGCATCTGGGCGATTCCATGAACATAGGAAAATAAAATTATCATTTCACCTAAAAATGATATGCTATTATTTTCTCAACACCCTAAACCTAATTTAACTATTTTGTTTTGTGAAACTGTGAATCTTGATATGGTTGCAGTCAATCAAGTTAATATTAGTACTTTGTAAAATGGAACTTTTTTAGAAAAATGTTTTATGTAAATTATGAGATTGTGAACTTCTATAAAAATCCTAAAACGTTTTCAAATACAATTCAATGTTAATTTCAAGAATGTTTATATAAGTGTTAATGTTTATATGAAAGATAGACACAGCCCTGGTAAATGTACAAATACAGGCATGAAACAATGTGTAGACAAATACGTCGCGTCCGACACATTATCATTGTCCCGTCCACCACATGAAATAAGTGCTTCACAAGAAAAAACTGTCCATTAGGCGATGAAAAGTAAAAGACAGAAAGAAAGATTGTGTATCTGTGGTGGTTCTGCATGGGTGCCTGATTTACCCTGTTAGTAATGGAACAGAAGTTTCAGCATATCTTCTGATGTAAAAACTGTATGTCCACTTGGTGTCCCCGTCCGACACATGACTTTGTGTGGTTCTCTCAGTTCAAACAATTATTGAACGATTGTTTTCAAGTTGCAATTTAAATTATACATGATATAATAATGTTTATATTGTTAGATATATTTCTAAAATCTGACATGAACAACTGTAAAAAATGCTTAAAGAACACATCAAAATGTCCCGTCCGACACGTATGGAATCGCCCATCTCTGCAGTCATGCCGGTTCATGGATTAGGGTCCCAGTAGCACAACTATGCTGTACAAAACAGTGAAAACACTGTTGGTACAACCATCTACTCCACGTCATTAAAATACACGACGTGCTTTTCAAAAAAGCAGAGATCTTTGCCAATAATTATTAATTAACTACTCTACCACATGTGACATGTCACTAAGATTGTGGTGCTACCAACCACTGCATGTTCAACAATATATATTGATATGCCAAACTATTGTGCCTCCACACCAACATCCACTTAAATAAGTGGGCATGACCAGTTTTGCGGATCAATACGCATTGCTCACTCAAAAATCTCACAGTTTAAATAAAAAATCAATTTCTACAGCCGGGTAGCCACTAATATTTCATGCTGCCCGGTGTGTTCCCACAGCAGCAAAGCTGGATGATGATGCAAACAAACAGACCCGTGTCTACACATGCCCAACACTTACTACCTATTTACATACACTTACCATGCATTCAGATAGATAATGATTTCACAAGCCACAAAAACTAAGACATACCACTCAGGGTTCTCCAAGCTTTAAAATTATAGCATGGGGTGGTACTCAGTGCTAGGGGGGTCCGGGTGCATGCCCCCCCCCAGGAAATTTTTGAATTGAAGAAGCTATGAGATGCAATCTGGGACACTCTGTTGTGTGTAAATTTGAAGCACTGCATGTGGGGTGAAAATGTTTGTTTTGCATGGGCAAAACCATCGGAAAATTCAAAATAATTAAAGGAATAAAAATACCTAAATGTAGGGGTGAATTTGCTGGTTTGCTGGTTCCAAATCGAGTTCACCTCTCATAAATAAATAACAAATTTTTTGTCACCATTGACAATGGCAGGAGTGGTCGGTAAGTGTACCAGTCTACTCTACCTCGTGTTAGACTGGGTTACCTGCCCCGTAATAATGCCGTTGGAAATTAATTCACGATTTAATTCACGATTAAGATTTCTTGATGAGCTAGAAAACACTCGGATTTGAAGTATGAAAATGAACATTATTGTGCCAGCTAACCTACACCAGTTGGTTGGGATTTATTGTCAGTTCCGATGGAAAAATATTTAAAGCAAAAGGTTATACACCATAGATTAATTTTGGTATAGGGGATATATGTATAGGGGATAATATGGCATAGGGATAAGGTGAGTTAGGTGACTGTAGCATCGAGAACAACGTGTATACACCAGCATGGCGGCTATGGTATTTAGCGTGGCGGGTGCATTTGAAGGTGGCGGGGCTCGACCATAGCCTGGCGGGCGGCCAGGCTATAAGTGCCCTTGGAGAACCCTGCCACTTATGCAATGTTAACCATTCAACTACTTGGCTTTCTTTACCACATTATCATCACAACTGCACTCGATAGTGTCACCAATTGATATGTAACATAATTCGTACAGGACTAAAATTTTTCCCAAGAACTTTTCAAGGACATTTTATCAGAAATTTTATCGGAATTCATACATAGAACAAAACATACCTGGATTAATTTAATAACCCCATTCTTAATCACTGCATGTCACCTCTAAAACTTACCTGGATCACATTAATAAACCCTTCTAAACACTGTCACTTCTACAACTTACCTTGATTTACTGACTGATTTTACTGACCGATTTTACTGACTTACTGTAATTTATGATCATCATTTAACTGTCTATCGTGTCTATAGCTTTTTAAGCTCATTTAACGCAATTTTTATTGAGGTTTGCACATTATTGATGGTAGAAAATTTCTTTTTATTACAGGCAAGGATTCTTTCTAAAAATTGAAGGACATTTTCATGAAATTCAAGGACATTTTCATGAAATTCAAGCACTTTTCAAGCACAAAATCAACATTTACTAAATTCAAGTACTGTTCAAGGACTCCCCTCAAATTCAAGGACTTTTCAAGGACTCCCCTCAAATTCAAGGACTTTTCAAGGACTGTGCGAACCATGTATACATACGAGGCACAGTGGCGCACCGCCGTTGTCAAATTTAATGTCGCCATTTTCAAGGTGCCTCAAATGCAGTCCGAGACATTCAAATTTTTAAATTTTTGCTAGGGAAGACCCTACAGACCCCCCCCCCCGTGAGAGGGGGTTCCTCTCCCCTGCATCCGCCTGCAGCGTCCGCATGCGTGCCTATCGCACGCTTTTGAACCCATCATGCACGTTTTTTCCCCAAACTGGACATTAACTCCTTCGTCTAATTTTCCTTCAGAAGAAACCTTGTTCAGAACAAGTGCCGCAGAGCGACAGCGCTCAACTGATGTGTACTGTAGCCTAGGGTTCCTATATATACAGAGAGTTGCGCCATGACGAGTCGGAAAACTATCGGTCACGTGGTCGCTGGATGACATGTTGTTTCCAAATAGATATGCACGGCTATGGCCGTAAGAAAGTGTACAATTAAATTATCATATGGTGCGAACAATTTGAGTTACATTTCTAGAAATCTAGATACACATAGACACATGTCTTAGCTATAATCTTTGTAAATTTTGAGTTTATTGAAGCACGATTAGTCTAATTAATTACTACGGAATATTGTACAGCGTATCCATACAGCGCTGTACTTAAGCGGCAGCGGTGTGGATCCATTTGGAAACAACATGGCGTCAAATCCTGAGTTGGCGCAACTCTCTGTATACAGGGACCCTACTGTAGCCGGGTATTCTTCTGATAAACTCACTGGCAACCGAATCAAGTGCGCCCTCCCGCCACCGCGTTGATAGGCTTTGCTATACCGGTAGTACAGTAATAAAGATATCTGTGTAACTTTAAATGACTTCGCTATATTAACGTTATCATGGATATGCGTCGAGCGCGAGCGTAGTGGTGGTGGTGGGGGGAGGGTGGAGGGAGCTCTAATAGCAAAAGCAGTTCAGTCCTTTGTTAACAGTCAACAAATCCATGTTTAACCCTCCTCTTGAGTGTCAAAAGGTTATCAGACACTTACTCTTCGCATGTCAGCGGAAAGTAGATTTCATGGTCCTTTCAATAAAGTGATAAAAACGGTAGGTCAGTGCTGAAACAAAAAAGTTTTGCACTCGGTCCGTGAGACCATGTCCTCAGAAAATGTCTGATATCTGACCTTTCCCCCACTGCCCTTTGACCTGTGACCTCCCCATCACACTATACACCGAATATTAAGAGCGTAGGTCGAGCCGTTGAGATTTGTGCCGCAATTCCGTATTTCCAGGCGTCGAAATTAGCGGTAGCCCGATATTCGCGGAATAGTATTCTTGTGTTGGATACCAGATTTCAATGCTTGGTATCCTGCCAAGATAGTAAAAAAAAAATCGTCAAAATCAGGATTCAGCACCAGATAAGTACGGAACCAGCGAGGCCGTGTATATCGTGTGAACGCAGCTAATGCGTCTAGACAATTATTACGTCTGCAGTGTACTGTGGAGGCGTATGTAAAATGAACGCGAGTGATGAGAATTGAAGGCAAACAATTGTTGAAATTACTATCCAAAAAATGGGATACCAGATCTTTTGGGGGGGAATACCAGATTTCAATACCTGGTATCCCGAATGGATACCATAATAAAAATCTAATTTCGACCCCTGATTTCCTCCTATACCTTAAGTTAAGGGGGAAATATTCCCCCTCCATTGACACATCTTGACCTTTGACCCTTGAGGCCTTGACCCCTAAATTCGACATCCCGAGTCCTTTTCGCGATCCCCCCCCCCCGACGTCCCGAATATCAAGACCGTACGTCGGGCAGTTAAGATTTGTGCCCAACTGTTAACGGACGCACGGACGAACGGACAATCATGCGATTCTACAAGCTGCATCTGACTTCGTCAGCTGAGCTAAAAATGAAAATGCTAATATAATGAGCCACTTGCAATATCACTAGTGTGTATGGCTGAATTATAAGTATTTCACTCTAATTGTAGCCAAATAAAATTGTAGCTGTTGCTGAAATTTACAGCAGAACACAATTATAAAGACTTATAACAAAAGTAAAACACACCACCATAGTTCAAGTTTAAAATCTAGACACGTAAATTTAGAATGGCATTTGCCCTAAAGCCAAGCTCCATCAAAAGTGAACATAAAATACTTGCTAGCTGTTCATGAGTTTCAAGAATTCTAGACGTTACTAGAATTTTTACAAAACAATTTATATGATATTTGTATGACTCTATTTCAATACTGGTCTATCACTAATTAGCATACGTCCTTAGTAGTTCATGCCACAAGTGTTTATCACAAAGCCAGCCTACAATCAAATATAACAGTCGAGTTGAGAGAAACAGCTATAAATGATAGCAGCACCGATTAAATCAATCTTTTGGACCAGCAGAATTCAAATGCACACTGACCTTTTCAATTTAATCTTTTTACTATACATGAATTTGAAAGTGTTAAGCAAGTCCCCCTCCCCCAAGACATCCAAAGTTACTTCTTGGGGGATTAACTGCTGGTAAAGATTCCAATTTTTAAAGATTGTAAGTATAATAGTTTAATACGATTATAATTGAATTACACGGATGATTTTACACAGATTAAAAATGTGACTTCTGCTCCATCAGTCATCCACACAGTGCTTGAAACTCAGGAAAATCCAGGTCATCAAAATGTAAACATTTGGAGAGGTGAAAACTTCAATCCCCTCACCCAAAAATAAACCTACTAGCTCAAAATTAATTAAAGTATTTGTCTACTACTTTGAACATTAAACTACATTCTTGTATCAGGAAGGGGGGGGTGTAAAGGGTGGTGTTATCATAAGAATTCAACAAGTATCATAGTACTTATTCGAGAGAAGTTGATTATTTGGATTTTCGAATTTTGTGTCTGGTATTTACTCCACTGAAATATTAGGCGATATCTTGCAGTTGGAAAAGAATTAGTTTGCCAACAGTTTATTTTCAGGCGAGTGGTGACGAGCGTTTAGGAAGGTTTTACTCGCCCGGCAGCATTTTCAGTCACCTTAGCTACATGGTGACCAGGAGGGAGACCGGCCATTTCGAGAATTGAACCCCCACAATGACAGAATACACATAACGTTATTTCATTCCAGTTAATTCCCCAAGCACGACACTGCATACAATGTATTTCACACAGACCTTATACACAATTAAAATAAAACCAAAGCCCCCAGTGTCCAGTAAACCATCTAGGACCGACAGTTCATAATCATATTGCTAGGATTTGGTTTATATGGATATGACGATTCATGTACGGAGACACTAACGGTTTTCTCAATACAGAGTCTAGTTTTTCCACTGTCAGACGTAATCTAGGTGGGTAATGTCTTTTTAAATAAAAAAGACTTCGATTGGAGAAGTGACACAGTTCAATTAATATAGTGATTACGTTATGCTAATTAAAACAATTAAGACAAACGCACACTGACACTGAATGAAAAACAACTAAGTAGCATAAAAAATGAGCAGCATTGTTTAATTAATTAGCTTATTAGGTACATAATGTAAACTGAACGCGAATCACACATGCAGCAAGTATCATTGACAATGAAATTGACAGGTACAAATTACAAAACCCAATGATAATAAATTGTCTCAATCTCATACCGGAAGACAAAATTAAGATATATTTTTAACAAGTCAGGCCTAGTCATATTAATCAGAGTGGTTGAACTGACAATCAATCCCAACCAACTGGTGTAGGCTAGCTGGCACAATAATGTTCATTTTCATACTTCAAATCCGAGTGTTTTTTAGCTCATCAAGAAATCTTAATCGTGAATTAAATCGTGAATTAATTTTCAACGACATTATTTTGTGGGAAAGCGACGCATGCGCAAATGGACTGCCGTACCCGTAGCCTCGAGACATTAAGATACGGCTGCCGTACCTCTGTCGTACCCAAACTTGGAATCTGCACAATCTCGAGATTGTGCAGCGATTGTGCTGCCCAAACTACGGATTCCCTAGTTTGGCCGACCAATCTCAAGATTGGGCAAACTGAAAACAGTCGGTGATTCAACAACCGCTCATAGCGAGTGTGTGGTGGGCGTGGTGCAAACTAAGAAGAAATTTATCTCATATTTATCCAATTATTTATTATAATCATTTAATATTTATACAAAGGTGCCAAACACGTTGAGGAAAGAAGGTATACGACCTTATAGTTATGATATAACATTTGAAATCCTAATAATCATATGTTTGTGCAAGCTCTGTTTACCTCTGTTTGCCCAATCTCAAGATTGGTTGCCCAAACTGCGGATGCGCTGAAATTCCAAGTTTGTGCAAGATTCCAAGTTTGGGAACAACACCTCCAGCCACTGCGTATTATATAACAGTAAGAATAAGACTAAGACTAAAAGTAAGACTAAAGGCTCGCTCAGGTCGGCCTATGATTTGACTATCGGCGACTACTTTAGCGCCGATTAGCAGCGTAGCAACACTCATGTCGACTTAAAGTGACTACACTGCAAATCGCCGATTAGATCGTAGCGTTACCGCATGAAACGTAGACGGGTTCGCAGCCCCAGTATTTGTACTAGCACAAGCAGTTCTTTAGCACAAACAGAGCAAGCTTGACGACGGGACCAGCCTACATAAAACGAGTCACGTACGTGACCAACAAAATGGCACTTATCAGTAAACATCATGTAACTTCGTAAATCTAGATCCTCTATTTTCTGAACATCATTATAATCATATGCAGAACTTTTTTTTATGTGATATACGGAAAATTTTATATATATTTGAGAAAGGGTTTGTGCAATAATCCCTCCTTGTAAACTGCTGACGAGTGCTGTGTAGGCTGCCATTTTATTAATCACGTAACTTTTGATAATCATGTCACTCAACACGCTGCGGTGATTGGCTGCCACTCACGATTTGTCGCCGACAGCCGCATAGAAATAGAACATGTTCTATTCCTGCGATCGCAGTCGGCGACCGTATTTTCGATTGTAAGAGAACTCATGTCGAGTTTGGTCGCCGATGATTTTATCGGCGATCTGGCCGGTTTTTGACGTACGATATTCAAACCTTGTCAACGACTAGGTCGTAAGGCCGACATAAGCGGGCCTTTAGACCAAGTAAGAGCTGTCCCCAATTAATTTTCGAAATGTGCGACATGTGCAAACATGGACAGCTCATACCATTGGGCCAGAAAAGACAATACTCACCAGATAGTAACTGTTAACAGTCTAAGAAATAGGAGAACAAACGATAAATTCAATGAGGTTTAACAAGCAGTTGAACGCGGTGTAGAGAAAACCGTACATATGGCAACGGACTGAAGAATACGCCGCCAATCGTCCCAATGGAGGATTTTACTTCTCATTATATTGAACAACTCTTACCGCTGAAAGACATCGCAGCCGCAGCTCCCATGACGCCAAAAAATGGAGAGTAGTATGGACTTTCTTCTGTCATTTTCGTAACTGTCTTTCGCCGATTCCTGTATATATATAAACGGAGGGTAATCGTGCAACGAACGCCTAAGAAGAACTGTCCGGTGAAAAGATGGCGAAGAAGGAAATCGTCACGTGATATTACCGGTCGATGAACCATGTTAAGCGCGAGCCTATTGGTTGTCCTTGGAAATATTAGCTCTGATATTAGCCAGTAAAATGTGGTCACACATTTCACATAACCTCTGACATACAGTGCGCGAGAAAACAAGTAAGGAAGAGGAGTTAGCAATTTGGTAGGATGTTAATCAAAATTCCATTGAATTGAGGAACACCATGGCAGGTAAGGGCACATTGTTAAGCTTTGAGATGAGCCATATTAATAATAGCCCCCGTGAATGAAATTTAATTATGTGTAGTGTTCATAAACGTGTTATTACTATTACTAGTAGTATTACTATTATTAATATTAGTAATATTGCTATATTAGTATTATTAGGCAATGAACTGAACTAGACTAGGGCCTAGTGAGGCTCATACTCATACTCATAGGGTCTATGTCGGAAATGTCTCCCAGACTCCAGAGTACTGCCGGAACGTACGCTGGTCACTATTTAATATGGTTAGGGTTAGGATTAGGGTTATTGTTAGGGTTAGGGTTAGGGAGTAGGCGTAGGCGACTCCCTAGAGACTCGTTAGTGGAGTAGGCGAGGTACGCCGTACGGTCCGGCATATTATTAGATAGTACCAGGGTACGTTCCGGACATAGTCCCTCTCAGCCCTAGTGAGTATTAGTAGTTTTTAGTACTATTACTATTACTATTAGTACTAGTATTAGTCAGGCGCGCCGGAAGCAGTTTTGGATTGGGGGGCAAAGACCTAAGGGGGCTCACGATTTGGATGGGGAGAGGGCGCCCCCACTTCATGCGTCTATTCCCCAGATGAAATTGACTGTTGAAAAAGTATTGTTTTATGTTTTTATGCGCTGGCGATTGAAGACTGCAGTCACAACTCACAACTGCGGACTTACCACTCCTATGACTCCTGTGTATTAAAGTTGCTATTGCAAGCAAAACTTTATACTTAAAGCTAACATTTTGATACTGACACGATTTTCCTTTAGCCTTGGCCCTCGGAAAGCTACAACCGTTGAATGCAAACTGAGATAATCTGTTCGCGTGCAAAGCGTGCAGCGAAAACTTAAAATGAATGTATAAATTAGTTTTTGAACGTTAGAATTAACAAGTCTTAGCTCATACATTTTGGGGGGGGTCTTTTTGGTTTTGTCTCCCCCCCACTTCCGGCGCCTATGGTATTAGTTATTACTATTTAGTAATAAACTAGTAACTAATAGTAATACTATATTACTAATACTGAAATTTGCACTGCGCCTGTGCCGTGGTTAATTGGGGATACAGGGCCCTTCACCAGTCACAGCTAGTGCAATAATTTAATTAAGATTGAATTGTACAGATGCATTGTATAGGAAGACTAAATCGTCAGCTAGTATTTACTTACACGCTGGTAACTAGAAAGGGAAAAAACTAGTAGTAGGCCTATATGTTGGCACAGTATTACTAGATACTGACCCTATATCAGAGTAACACTCACTTATACTGTTATATTAGTATGGACACTCGTAGCATAATTAACAAAAATCGTTACTAACTACTAATAGTAGGCCTACTAAGTACTTTTAATCGTCATTGTAGTATTAATCGTGGGTAGTAAGTTAGACATACAACCTACCTAATATTGCTGGCAACATACTGAACTTGCTGACCTGTGATCAGTGTTCTCATTAGGAACCGGCCACCGGCCGAATTGACCGTCTACTCTGCTGTTTCGGCCGGTTACAATTGGCTCAAGTATAATATAAAAAAAAATAATTTATTTGCATTTAGTTTGCTCTAATTATTCTCCAAAGTGAAAGTGTTTTATGAGCTACTACTAATAAATCAGTTGAGTATATTTGTATGCATTGCATGTTATGTGCACAAGAAGCATTGTTTTGTTTTTGAGTAACGCTATTTACGTACTTAATTGTCTAACTCTTATAATTACTAAATCGTCATAATTTGGAAACTTTTGGTGAACTCTGAATGTACCAGGAGAAACCAAATTGGGAAAAAGGACCATACTGTAATCCAAATGTGTCTGTTACTGCAGCTCAGAATACATCAGATTGCATCTCAGAGCATCTAGGTTTAAAAAAAATATTCCCCAAACCGCCCCCCCCACGCTCCCCACAGCTTGTTGCACGCGGGGTGCCGGCCTGTCTGCCCAGCGGGCCCACTCCCCATCGAACGGTCGTTCAGCGGAGGCCGCGTTTGACGCGCG